>NW_008598033.1:55755-63721 GCF_000691845.1 Merops nubicus
TGAAGATATTTTTGATTTCATGGGCCACATCATTGACCTATATATAAAATTCCAGTTACTTTTAATGGGAATTCTATATTCTATGCCAGGAATAGCCTGGCCTGGCAATGTTGTTAAAGCGGGTAAGGGTGTATTGTATAGATAATATTATATAGACTTTATTTTAAATTGAATATTGCTCTTACCAAATTTACATCGTTCATACTAGGATTATTTATACAGGTTTATACAGGAATAGCATAAATTAAATATTTCTGGTGTTCAGGAAAGGGATAAGAAACCAATACAAACTCTTGGCCATACTCAGTAAAACAACAAACCGCCATTTTCTGTCACTTACTTTGAGCTTCTGAATATGGTTTATGTCAGATATCTTTTTCCCTAAATTTGACTGCTTTAATTATTTTAAAAATCGGTTTTGCACATTTTACTGAGGCTTATCAATATGTAGCTATAATCTTTATTTTTTGTGTGATAGTTGATAACATATATAAGGAAACATACACGTTTTTAGCTATTGATTAAGTAAGATTTTTGGACTGAACAGATATCTTGCATTCTCTGTTGTATTTGTGGTTTGCATTTGAAGATGCCCAGGGTTGTAAAGATTGCACAAACGGGTCATTCTCCAGAATTCAACTTTTGTTCTATTTCCCTGCTGCACAAACACGGTTGGTGTGAGAGGCAGCCACAGGAGATCATGAGGCTGTTTAGATCTGAGTGCAATGTGATACTGTACAGTATCGTATTGCTCATTTTTTTTCTGTTATTCTTGGGGAAAGCACTCTTGTTTATCATAAAAGTAGCTGTTCTATTCACACAAGTTATTTGATAGATGCTTCTGTCAACCCAGACTTTAACTCTTTCACTGACATTGCTGGAAACTGCTCATGGCTGGAAGGCTGCCTAGCACAAAAAGGACCTGGGGGTGCTGGTGGACAGCCAGCTGAACATGAGCCAGCATTGTGCCCAGGTGGCAAGAAGTCCAACAGCATCCCGGCCTGTCTCAAAAACAGTGTGGCCAGCAGGAGTAGGGAAGTGATCCTGTCCCTGCACTGGGCACTGGTGAGGCCACAGCTTGAGTACTAGGTTCAGTCTTGGGCACCACAGGTGCTAGAGCTGGTCCAGAGAAGGGCAACGAAGCTGGTGAAATAAATATTATATTAAATAGCAAAAGTCAGGACAAGGGAGCCAGAAGGAAAATGAGAAGAAAAATTTTCCTGAATACTGGAATGTGGAGACTTGGGACAGTGGAGCATGTGATGGAAGTGAGGCAGATGTGCTCCAGAATGGGAAAAGAAGAAAGGCAGAGGGAGACAGAAGTGGAATTTGGAATGTGAAGGAGACTAAAACCTAGCTAGAGGCAGGAGGGAGATTCAAATAAGAAATGATGATGTACAGATTTGAGGAATAGTACTTTAGGAAGTTGAAGATATGCTATCATTTACTCTTAAATCAAGATTGGGTGCTAGTATACAAAACATCTGTTAGTAAGTAAAAAAGAAATTTTTCTGACCCATGAGCACAAACACTGAGTAATGTGCTATGCCAAATATGCTGCTTTGCTTTTCCTCGTGATCTTAGTTTAAAGTGTACAAATTCCTCTGGAAATGTCACAAGACCTCTTGAAAGTCCTGTCATTCACAACCTGGAAGTTGGAAACTGAAGTTACAAAATTACAAGATTCAAAATTTTAAATAAAAGCCTTTACCAGGTTATTTTAATATTCCCACTTTAGTTTTAAACAGCATACAGCCATGAATATAGTTTAGTATCACAGAAACATATACAAGATTACTTTTTGAAATAAGGTTATATGGAGATTAGGGAATTTCAATTAGATAACTTTCTTATAGTTTCTTTCTACAAAATAAAAAATTATGTGTATTGATGACCTAATCCTCCTTTAATGTATGTGCCTCATTAGGAGTTACTCTTATTGAGGAGCTGTAGAAAGGTAAACATATTACAAACAAGAGACACATTGAAAGTTTAATATCCAGTTTGACATCCATATTCAGAAAAATATATGTGCAAACACTTAAGCACTTTAGAGGGTGATGATCAAGGGTACAAAGTCTAGTTGGAGGTCAGTGCCTAATGAGGTACCCCAGGGGTCAATGATAGGGCAGAGTATACCTGCAGCAGGTTTGTTGATGACATCAAACTGAAAGGAGTGTCTGACACACCAGAGGGTTGTGCTGCCATACAGAAGGACATTGACAGACTGAAGAAAAGGACTAACAGGAACATAATGAAGATCAACAAGGAGAAGTGCAGAGTCCTGCTCTTGGGGAGGAACAACTCCATGCACCAATGTAAGGTGAAGGCCACCCAGGTGGAAATTAGCTTGGTTTAAAAGACCCTGTGGGTCCTGGTGGACATTAAGCTGAGCATGAGCCACCAATGTGCCCTTCCTGCAAAGAAAGCTTATAGTATGCTGGGCTGCATTAGACTGAGTCCTGCCAGCAGTTCAAGGGAGGCAATCCTTCCACTCTCCTCAGCACTGGGAGACCACACTTGGAGTACTGTGTCCAGTTCTGGGCTCCCCAGTACAGGAGAGACAAGGACATGCTAGAAAGAGTCTAGCAAAAAGCAACAAAGATGATAAAGGAACAGGGGCATCTCTGCTATGAGGAAAGGCTGAAAGAGCTTGGACTGTTCAGCATGGAGAAAAGAAGACTGAGGGAGGATCTCGTTAATATACATAAACACCTGAAAGGGCTTTACAAAGAGGATGGAGTTAGGCTTTTCTCAGCAGTGCCCAGTGGCAGGACAAGAGGTCATGAGCACAACCTGAATAACAGGAGGTTCCCTCTGAATATTGGGAAATATGTTTTTACTGTGATGCTTTTTTAGGGTGACTGAGCATTGGCATAGATAGCTCAGAGAGGTAGTAGAGTCTCCATCCTTAGAAATATTTAAAAGCTATGTGGACATAGTCCTGGGCAGCTGTCTCTAGGTGGCCCTGCTTTAGCAGATGGATTGGACAACATGCCCTCCAGAGGCCCCTTCAAACCTCCACCATCCTGTGATTCTGTGAATTTGGCCTATTTTGGACAGAAAGAAGTAGTGATGAATTAATATTAAAGAAATTTAGATGGGAAGCAACATTTCTGTGCAGTAGAATTTATCAGATAATTTAGGAAACAGTGCATTGGTTGAGGATAGAACAGAAGACAGAAGACCATTTTTATTGTTGAATTGTCCTTTTTAGGTTTTAAAATGAAGGGACAACATTTCAATCAAACTATAATACCTTGGCTTCCAGTCATACTTTCCAAATTCCTTCTATTATTGTTTTTTAGAAAGTTAGCTCCACATTTAAAATAAGCCTGCAGATGTAAACAAATCTAATTGGGAATCATAATGGTAGAGGACTTCAGTGCTATGTTTTTCACCGTAAGACATATGTCCGTGTTTGCTGATTGAAAAAGACTCAGACTAGACATAAAGAATTAAATGAAGTGTTATTGCCTTGCTTGCCAGATTCACAAGCCCCTGTTCTCAATGAAAAAAAAAAAAAATTAATATTTCATAACTATAGCAGCTTACTGCATTCAAATTTGTTCAAGACTGTGAGGTTATATTTCCCAGAACATACTTGCATTTTGCAAGCAGACACTAATAAAGGAAAAATATACACATACAATTCTCAAATGTTGTTATAACATTTACTGTTTGGTTCATTAAAATGTTAAATGCAGATACAGCAAAGAAATAAAATTTTTATTTATTGAAATAATAAGTACTAAAAGGAAGTTATTGTGGTTGGAACTAGAGCATAGGATTTGAGAAATTATTACTAAGCTTCATGCTGATTTTCCCTAAATATGTTTTCTTATAAAGTTCTGCATTTAGACTTTGGAAGTCTGTGAAAATCATAAGTCTTTTCAAATCAAGAACTTTTTCTGAAGCTTTTATGCTTTCGGTGTGCCACACAGCTTTAGGAAAGATGAGGTTGATCAGAAATAAAAAAAAAAAAAAAGGAAAAACATAAATGATTCCTCATCTGGTTTGATATAAGTAAACTCTTCTGCATCTTGAAAAGTGGGGTTTATGCTTTCAAGGAGATGAATGAGATGAATGTCAATATCTTTCTGTACCATTTTATTAATCAAGGCTGCTTCTGCAGAATATGATGTGCAGACACACCTAAGATAAACGTGGTAGCACGGTGCAACCTAGGAATTATGTTACTTTTTAGCCTGAAAGAATGATATACTGCCAAAGGTGATCTGCTTTATCACATAAACTAGCTCAGAAAATGTAGCCCATGTACCCATTTACTGTGCATGCTTTGCAGAGACAGGCTCAGAGCCACCACCTTTGAATGTCTCGGGAATCTCTGCATTCTTCCCACTTTTTAGCAACTCACAGAGCTAGTCTGCTCTCAGCTTGTATGAAACAGCTGTCTTCTTGATATATTTTGTCTGTTACAGGAGAATGATTCAAAATAACCTACTTTGTGTCTCTGCAAAACCTCAGTGTTCCAGCACCACTGCCTTGCACACATTACTAATCCTTGACTAATTCTGTGAAATACAGAATGGACACAGAAATGCAGAGATCATGATTCTTGAAAGATGCCTGTGGTGGAGCATGTATCACCAGCCCTCTCTCACACTCAGACGTCATTACATAGTGGCTCAGTTATAATTATCAAGTAACCTTGCCACTATAAGCTTTTACTTCTCTCACAGAACAAAAGCTGTCATCTATGTACTTTATCTCTTCCGTGTCCAACTTTAATGGAGAAATTACAGCAAGCTGTTGAACAGTGTAATGTCCGATGCCCACCCTTCCCATAGGTACTCCCCCGTGCCAACACAGCCAGCCTTTGTGTAGCAGGGATCAGTCAACAGCATTTAAATGTGTCCCATCCCTACAGAATAAGTAGGGAGCATTTGCTGATATGTGATGAAGCTGTTATTTTCAGTCTGTGGTTGCATGGCATGTAGAGATCAATAAAATATGATACCATACAAGGTTGATAAAGTAATGGATGACCAAGCAAAATAAGCTTACTTTCATTATATAAGGATATATAAATCAATACCGTCGGTGAAAGGTACAATAACTTCTTTTTCTCTCTGCCTACTTCCAAATAGTTTTTTTATCTTGCAAAATACAATTAAGAAATAAATATTTCCTACACAAAATAGGAAGAAAATTATACAAGTTTCAGTGGCATCTCAGAAGAGCTTCTTAGAACAAGAATATAGCACTTATAATGTAGCACGTATGATAAGAATTCCTGAAAAGAATGACTTCATAATAATTTGAAAAATAAATGGATAATTATTTCTGTTACAGTTCCAGCTGCTTTAAGCAAATTCTTGATAATGGATTATTAATTACACTGCTCCTGCATGTCAGTTGTCATGAAGGAAATGTTTATATTTATACATACTTTGTGTCTGAAAGTGGTTATGCAAAACTCAGTTCTTTAGAGCTGGAAAGCCCAGTCATCTAATGCACATAATAAAAAAGAGAAATACAGATAAGCAGATCTTCAATAAGACGTAGACTGCAGTTCACCTTTGGTAATACTATAAATCAACAAGCTCTTCTCACTGTGGAAGAGAGTTTTTGTCACTATGTTAGCTTCAAGTATTTCTTTCACCCAAGAGGCTGTTCCATTAACCTGTTGTTTTGAATTTGAAGCAAACTAAACTACAAAAGAAAATGAGACCCTATTTCATAGTCTCAGAGGGCGCTGATTGCTCCTGCCATAATCCTCCATCTGTTTCCAAAGTCCTAACCTAATCAAATTAAAAAATTGAAGATGTTGAATCTGCCCATGTATTCTTTACTTTGCACTCAAAAGAGACTAATTTATTATTACCAAAACTTTTTTGGAGTGGCAGGGAGGAGAAAGAACAGCTTGAGTCAGGGATAAAAGGCAGAATATATTATCATCAGTGGCAAGCTTTGCCAAAAGTTTAAGCCACTGATAGCTAAGATATGAGAGGTTTTAATGAGAAACATTAGGTGACCTTAATACAAATGTCACTATCACTTAGTTGCTAGAAGGAAAGCTGAAGCAATAGTGAATTGTCAGAATTCATTTGAGTCTGAAAACTAATTTCAAGTAGAACTTGCTTGAGATTCTTTTGGGATCACTTTCCATGAACAGTTAATCTCAAGCAGACAAAATACATGAATATAAGACCTAATTCTTCTTTCATTTACTTTTGTTTTCATCCTTATGATTTAACTAGCATCATCCAAAATCCTCTTAGTCTAACACAGGAGCAACAGAAAGGAAAATCAAATTCCAAACTGAAACCATATGTATGGATGTTAAAAATTTGGGATTTAAAAAAAAAAATTAATTATTAACATTTTTTTTCAGACACTAGAAGAGCAGATGTTTGAAAAAATGATTTAGCATGACCCTTTCTCATTCTAGCAGATCATCTACTTTTTATGTTCCCCAACTGTTTCATGTACAAGGGTCATCTGATTCATCATCACTGCTCAGCTCTGTAGGTTCCCCCACTGCTGCTGCTGTGAGCAAAGTTTGTCCTCCTTACCACTCCACCGTCTTCCCTTAGACGCAAATTTTGTTTCAGCGCAGGTCTGTGAGTGGATGAAAAGAAATGTTTTAGCCTGTCAGACCCATTTTACATTGCCTAATATAAACATAAGCCAGAAGAGGAAAAATTAATCTGTACCTAAAGCCTGCAGATGTGATGTCTTTCAGATATGCAACTAAAAAGAAAACAAAACCTAAGAAGTCACATAATGCCATCATTAATAAATCTGATAGCTCTTTAATTCTCTCTGAAATGTCATTTGAGAGAGGTGTTTTTCATAATTTCATGAGGAAGGGATCCATAGGACATATTGGCACTGCCAATGTTACGAGATATTTGGTAGTATTTCACATCCTTTTTAGGAACTACCTCACAGCAGATGCACTGACAAGATACTCTCTGCCTAAAATGAGATTGAAAGATGACTAAAGAAAGAAATATGTACATGCAAGCAATAATAGCTTCATCACTATAGTAGACTCAATATGATTAACACAACAAAATAATCCAGGATGCCTCAGCCTGCCAGGCTGGAGATTTGTCTTCCTCAGCAAGGTGTGCCTCTTGCACTGGGAACAGCACCAACTATTTTTCCTGCAGTTGCAGATGTATCTTCTGATTTTGAGAATATATAGGTTGAAATAATCAGAAGATTATTTAATATCAATGCATCATGAAATGTTGGACTCATATTTGACAAGTGTTCTGGTGGCCAGATATACTGTCTCATCTCAGCTTTGTTAGTGCTAGACAACCACACTATGTCAGAGAAACCTCATGCCATCAGCTTTCCTTTAATGCCATCAGGTTATATAAAATTACAGCTTTCATCCATCTTCATTTGTTTGATTCCTCTTCGTATTTTCATAGAAGCCCAGGCTTTGAGACCTTTTTGAGAACATTGCTATGAATCTTCGGGAGCTGATCTCAAACATGCTGCTCCAGAAAATTTTGTTTATTGGTCGCGCCCTCATCTGTTCAAAAGGTTTCAGTTTACTCTGTTTGCCTTTTACTGTTGCTTTATGTCTGTCACTTCTTTACTCTCCAGATCATTGCAAGTTCATAGAGATGAGAATAAGTAAGAACTTTAAAGACCAGCAAGAACAATGTTTGTTTAGATTTATTATGCTGCAGTTCTCATAAATGGTGTCTGCTCAATTTATTTGCTTACTAACAAGCATGTCCACACTTTGGTTCAGGGAAGCCCATTAGAGGCAATCTCATACATCCTTGAAAGCTTCACTGTTCAGTAACCGACGGGCATCTATTTGGAACAGAGAAGGAAAATTGATGACAGACATCCTGAGGCAAAGATATCTTCAGAGCTCTAAGTATGGCTCACCAATGTACATGTTCATGCCTAGTCATAAGGAGTCTCTTCATTCCCTGAGATAATATGTTGTAAAGTATTCAGCAGTAATCCA
>NW_008598033.1:63752-106870 GCF_000691845.1 Merops nubicus
TTCAGCCAGTGCCCTCTGGCCCTGCATTTGCACTGACTGTTCCACTTCATTCAGTCACAAGCGGTCATGAGGTGAAACCACTCGTGGCACTGACTTCTAAACTCATTTGTGTCTTGCTCTTATTTTTTCCCCCTAAATCTCAAATCAGTTTTTCAAAACTAGGATACATGTTTTAATATTATCCAGCATAAAAGCTTCCAACTCAGGCATAGAAGGATTTTGTTTGTCCTGTTCCAGAAAATGTTTCACTTCATCACACTGGCATGGTCAAAGCTAAAGGCACATTTCACCAGAGCTGCAAAAGGAATTTTTACATAAACACTAAAAAGGTTACTTCCATCTCTGTATCCATCACAGTTCTTTCACTAATTTTGGAGACTCATGCCAAGACAGGCCAAGCAGTTATCTCGAGCTTCAAGAAACAGACAGTTTAATACCTAAATCAATATTTTAAAAGTGGAGGGAAAAGAGAGAGAAAGTTGCCTTTGGATAATCAGAAAACATAATATCATGAGCAGCTGGCCAAAATAGAAATGGCTTATTACTAACGATTATGCTTTAGCGTGTAAAATAGTCCCTTGCACAAAACCATATTCAGTGGCAGAGGCAGAGTCCCAGTTGCAAATGCTTCAATAAATCAACTAAATCCCATGAATTGCTGCAATGTAAATGGGGAAGCTGACATGAATTACTGTCTAACAGGGATATTGAATCCTTAAATGAACTGTACACTCACATTTTTAATGGCAGAAAGCTGAAGCCAGGCATAATAAAAATAATTGAAATGAGGTTTTGAATACATTAATCTAGATGAGAAGTGCTTTAAAGAACAAGTGAAGCAGAAAAACAGCCAGAATGTATATGGCATTTACTTGTAGATATCATTTGCTCCTGATATTATCAGTTACCATTAGTAAAATGTTGAAAAGTAGAAGAAAACCTTGTAAAATATTTTTTATTGCATTGGAATTAAGGAAAAAACATGGAAGTACTGCCTTGTATGAGTGACCGATGATAATTACATTCTGTCACAGGCTGAGTCATTCCTTAAAGGAACAGGTGAGGGGAAGAAATTAAAGGACCAAATGACAACAAGGCCACTGGCAAACCACTAGGGTCCATGGAATACAGCTACAAGGTAGCTGCTTTCCGAAGACTACAAGGAAAATGTAAAAGATCAACCTGATCTTCTGATCACAGAAGGAACAGTGAAGACTTTCTTAGTTCAGAATCTTTAGCATTACCAAAGGTCCTTTCCAGACCACGACTGTTTGCAATGGTAAAACCACTTATGACCACACGAAAACAGAGAACTGATGACACTGTTCAAGACCAGAAAGATTATCTAATGAGCCAAATGTCATTGCTGAATATTTCCAGGGTGGTTGGATTTCAGGTTTAGACAAATAATTACATTCAAGAAATTGTCTTTTTAGACATTCAAACATCCTTTAGATCCAGCCCTACCTCTTTTGTATAGTCTGAGTCAGTATTTTATCTTCAAAGCAGCTCAGTTCTTTGCAGGTTCAAAGTAGAAGCTGTTGAGAAGCCATATTATAGCAAAAGGATTCACTAAATAGTGCTCAGAAGAGATCTGTGTGTATACATTTCTGTTGCTTAAATTTGCCCTGCCCAGAAGACACTGGAAGTCAAAGGGAAGATTTCCTTTCTAAATTCATACATTTCATCTTTTATTTTGGCCCTATGAATAGCTTAACCCTCAGCTGCTCTTAGTTTCTGATCTTAGAATAGCTGGTAGCTACATTATGAGAAAATCAGAATGTCAATATGTGCATTTCTTAGGAACATTCAAGCCAGACACATGATTTCTAATTTAAGACCACCATGCTCTTAAAATAGAAAGCTCCTCAAGCTCTGCCAGATCTGAATAAATGAATTGTTCAGTTCACTTATTTCTAGTCTGACCTTAGAGAGTCAAATATTTTAAGAATAGCAAGGAGGAAATAAAAACAGTAAAAATACTCTAAAAAGCCCTATGATTCTACAGTACCGTATTTCAGGTTTCTGGAGCTTAAATTTAGAGTTTTACTGAATCTGTATTAAACTTATAATAATTTGTAATATTTGCAAACAAATATCTATCTACACATAATAATACGACCATCAGAGAAGTTATCCTCAGAGTACAAACTATGAGGAAAGCTTAGAAATGAGAACAAAAGTCAGGACTTTTGCCATCACCCTGATGATGTGGGAGAAAAAGCTGGGAAGTGAAGGGAAATGAAGTCAGAGAAACTGAAGGGATTAGGAACCAAAAACATTAGTCTGAAGCATTAATCAGATGGAAAAAAAGTGAGGTAGCTGCTGCTCCCAGAACCAAATTGAGGCTGGCACTTTCTGTATATTATAGGAACAACATAGGAAAAAAAAATCAGTGTGGGTTTTTTTTGTCTTACTAAAACACTTTTATGAATTATTTTAGTAGTGGGGTTAAACCAGTATAGCAACAAAGCACAAGATGCATAGCTTAAAGGGAGATATAATCTGTCCTACAGAGCCAACTGGAAAAAGAGAAGATAAAGGATTTGACAAACAAGGGGCCTTTTGTTAAATGTCTGCAAGTCCAAAAGCTATCTGCTTTTCCCTGCTATGTCAGATGTTATAATAAAAGATGCTACCATCCCCTAAAGACTTTATCTTTGTAGTATTCATATCTGAACATCTTTGAATATGTGTGTTTGAAAATTTCTTGTAAAACCATCAGTACTTCACAACAAATTGTCTTAAACAGCAACACTTCAATGTGTGTTTTACAAAGAACATACCCAAAGATTTTATTTTTTTTTTTTAAGTAGACATAACTGAGAGACAGGTATTAAAAAACTTTTTTTTTGTTCAAAGCCTAATGTGATTTGTCATCTATAACTATTCCTCAGGTACTTTGGATATTTTTTAAAATATCGAGGAATTTCAGAAATTATCAGAGTGCACATCAAAGTACAGTTCTTAAACTCAATGTTTTATCACTGATTGTGTATGTTATCATTTAATATCCCAAAATATAACAAGTTCTGAAGAAGTTCTGGGCAGAGAGAAGAAAGGTTAAACACTGATTGTAAACACTTCAGCTTAATAACCAAGTTTTCTAGTTTATATTTATATGTATGCATCTGGCCAACAGTTTTAAAGCAGAGAACCATCTAGTTTCCTTCAAGTATTACCTTACTCAACATCTACCTGTTTTTCTCAATTATCAGTTGAATTATATTGTAGAAAATGAACATTTTAAGACCTTTCTAGTTTTTAGGCTGTATCTCTCCTCAGCTGAGCTAGACATTTATGTGTGCATTGAAACATTTCATTGAAAGATATGCTGAAGTGTTCCAAATTGTTATTGCAAATGTACTGTTTTGAGAAGGAACTAAAACCCAGAAATGCCAGTGGAAACCTTTTGGTACTTCTACTCTGGCAGTTACAGCCATAAGCAAAGACAGATACATTTGTTTCTGCCTTCAGCTGCTGCTTGGAAATCTGTTTCTGTTTTTACTCACGTATTTATAGATCTTAGACTAAGTCGCTACTCCGAGTTTCCATAGTGATAGCTGAAATATGTATTAACACCAAACCTCAAAGCATATTTACTGTTGGCGATGCTTCATAAATTACTTTTTTCAAGAGCAACTTCTCAAAACATATTTGCTCAGTTCAGTTCCCCACTTGATTTGTGATAGATACTTTTGATATAGCTCTATTTATCTAGAAGAGATATTTTTCCCTCTGCAAGATTTAATGTGTAGATATTATTTCTCTTTTTTATCTCTACTATCAAAGGTCTGAAGAGATGAAGCTTCTGAATTCAGAATAATATCTTTGAAATAAACCAGACTTTTAAATTTGCTTTACTTTCAATTAAACTTTCCTTAAATGAAGCACCGTTAATAGTATAATATAAAGCAGATAGCTTATCTGTATTCACAATCATGAAGTTCTGAGCAAGGAGCCTGTTTCTCTGGTTACCACCAGATTAGAAAAGAATCACTCATTCATAAGATCTTGCTATTTAATCGGAAAAGCTGAACTGCAGCTCATCAGGTATATTCAAAACATCACTTTTGTGGAAAAAAAAAAAAAAAAAATTCTGGGCCAGAATTTTCCCTAACATTCTGCTTATGTTTACCAACACACATATCTGAACATGACATGGAAAAAAAAAAGACAACTCCAAAATATTTTTTGTTACCTTGTACCAAAAAAGAGGTTTGGGTTTTGGGGTGGAGTTGCTTGTTTCTTGGTTTGTTTTCTAATAAATGTTTGAAAGTCAAACACACTGAGACATAGAGAGAAATGTTTTCAGGAAATATCTGCAGAAATGACTAAACAAATTTCCTCTTCATTTCTGATAATTGCTTCTGTGAAGACAGCTGAATTAGGGATTATTGCATTAAAATCTTTCACTGTTCATTTCAAATATATTCAGGGCTGAATCCCATTCTGTACTAAAAAGAACTGTCATGCATTCAAATACAAGGTGTCAAATAACGACCAAAACAAGCCTAGAAAGTGACTTGAACCTGAATTAATGAAAGTGCCTATGCAGCCCCTATTTTACACTGCTTGCAAGCAGAAATGTGCTTTAATCTTTAATTTACTTGATGGGTCTGCTGTTCACTTAAAGGGAGTGCTTACAATTGACAAGTTGCATTCTTTATTCAGGTGTTTTGGGAATCCAATGCAGTATAAAGTAGCCTCTTATTAACTGCAGGTGTCTGCTGTGTGCTGTAATCCTGTCCCCGCTTCTTATCCTCTACAGTCATCACCCATATGCTCTCATGGCAACAACTACAAGCACAAAACATCACTCTCCAACTGCTATCTTTTCAGACCAGCATCTCCAGGTTTCAACTGCTGAGCATGCTTTTTTCATTATCCTTACCTTAAATAAACATTTTGTATTAGCTTAGCCTCTCAGGGCTCTTAGTAGTTCAAATGTTTGGGTTCTACACTGAGTTTTTGTCTCTGGCACTGTGTGTTTGTGGAGACTCCTGCACAAGGATAGTGCCCTCTGCAGTCATGTCTTATGTTTTGAGCAGCTTTGGTCCACATTTCTCCCAAACAGAACCAAGAAAGAAAATGTATGACTCCCTCTCTTGCTGTATGTTATCATGTTAGCTGTCAGGACCCTGAAGCTCAGAGGCTTTGGCTCTAGAGCTACACCTAAGCTCAGGCCGTTACTTTGATCCTTGGCTGAGCTGTGCTGCAGATACGCCTCTGTCCAGGCATGTACCTTGCTGACTCTGACTCAAAGCAGAGAGGACAAAGACAAGCCCCAGACTTTTCAACGTGCTTTCACAATTTAGACATAGACAGAAGAATCTGAGCAAATCAGATGAGTAGTTTATTGTGTCTGTGTGAGGCAGTGACTCCTACATCCCACTCCTGAAGCAGCAGGAGGCAGGAGCTGCTGCTCTCCAGAGATTGCAGGCACTGCCCCCAGCCCTGCTGAGCTGCTCATGTCCTGTGCCTGATGTGGGCCCTGGCAGTCATTGACCTGCATCGAGGGTGCAAAAGCAAACCCACTGCACCCTCACAGTCACCTCTGAGATGTGTGCTGAAGCAAAAGGTTGTGGTTTTGTTGTCTTACAAATATTAGCACTATCTCAGTGCTTTTCAACCGTAATTGTTGGGTGTTTCACAAAGAAGGGTGAAAATGGGATTACTGAGTGAAGCACGTTACATAAGCTTGTATTTAATCGTAGTTTACTTCATTCAAACCCACCCTCTGTGACAGTGTGGAGATTAATTTTTAGTACTAAAAATACACACTTGAATGTATTCACACACAAGCAATGGCTAAGGGGCAATATGTTCTGTACAGTAGCTATTCTCTGGTAACTGCCTGTTTGGAAACTTTTGCTTTTATTGAAAATATGAGGTAACTTATTATTTTCTCATTAAGCGGTAAGCTACTTCAGCTTATTTTCTGATTGCCATAAGGTTGCACATTTATTGCTAACAGCCTGCAGTAATGTGTTAGCTAATAACTTCCTACTGTGTTTTCAGTCTTAATAAATATTTTCATTCTCAAAACACCTGCTCTGCTATAATCTAATGGTACAGGGACCTCTTTCTTGAAGGAGAAGGTGGACTATCTCTATTTTTTTTCTCCTTAAAAATAAAACTCTCTAAAGTTAATTCTATGTGCACACTCAGAAGTGGTGGGCACAAGATCTACAAGCATCCTGGAAATAGTTTTCTTTGTGGCTTGATGCGGACAGGATATTAGAACAGAATACTAGAAAATTCTGTACACAAAAGTAGGACTGTACTGGATCTGCCTGGGATGGAGTTAACTTTCTTAGCCCATATAGTGCTGTGCTTTGGATTTGTGGCTAAAGCAATGTTGATAACACATCAGTGGTTTATCTTTTTCAAAGTAGTCCTTGCACAATGTCAAGTCTGTTCTCTGGTTCTCATTCTGCCATACCAAAGAGTAGGCTGGGCATGGTCAACAGAAAGAGAGAGACTCAGACAGGCCAGCTGACCCAAACTGACCAAAGGGATATTCCATACCATATAGTGTCATGTGCATCCATAAAAAAACAGTGATTTAGTCTTTCAAAAGTAGTCATCTGCTTGTGCGAGGTGGTGAGCGATTGCCTCTCCATCACTTGTTTCGAGTTTTATCTGTTTGTTTGGTGGTGGGGTTTTTTTTTGTGTTTGTTTTTTTTTTATTATTATTATTTTTTCTCTCTCTTTCCTTCACTTCAGAATTTAGCTGAATCCACAGGTTTCCTTGCTTTTGTTCGTCTGGTTTTCTGGAGTGTGAGTAAGTATCCGTGTAGATGTTTAATTGCTGGCTGGGGTCAGCCCAAAACAAAGGAGCAGTTGCAGTTCTACTAACTAACAGAAACACTGTTCCCTTTTTCCTGTAAATGGACTCAGTGGCAGGGAAGCAAAAGCTCAGCACCGTCTCCCCTTTCTACTAAGAGGGGACAGATCACACAGAGAAGATAGAAGAATCACTCCTCCTTGCAGTATTTTCACCTCATTTTAATTATTTTTTTCCCAAAAGCTTAATGTCTCCCGAGATAGGAACAAACCTGAATATTGACTTAAAATTTGAACATTCACCAGCTCCTGCATCAACAATTTTACTCTCATGTTTAAAAAGGAACAATTTGCCACTAGACAGCCATTTCATTTTTAGTCTTTGTTCCACACAGTCATCTTATTCTTCATGTACAGTGTCATCAGGTTACTTAATCTAAGTCAGAGCATGAAAATCTGACCTCTCCAGCATTTCTAATGTGTCTGTACATGAAATAAAAGACAAGTTTTCTGCTGAAAATGCATTATTTCAAACAGAGGTAGTTTGTTGAAAATGCTTTATTGTGTATATGCTTTGCTGAAGTAAAATGGAGAAGACTAAGACAAATTAAAAGGAGAAAGTGTTACAGAATAGAATAGAATAGAATAGAATAGAATAGAATAGAATAGAATAGAATAGAATAGAATAGGAGTAGTTCCAGGTGGAAGGGACCTACAGAGATCATTGACTCCAACTACCTGGCCCTCTTCAGGGCTGACCAAAAGCTAAAGCACGTTTTTAAGCACCTTGTCTAAATGCTTTTTAAACAGTGACAGGCTTAGAGCATAGACTACATCTCTAGGAAGCCTGTTCCAGTGTTTGACCACTGTCTTGGTAAAGAAACACTTCTTAACATCCAATCTAAACTTCCCCTGGCGCAGCTCGGAATCATTCCAACAAGTCCTATCACTGGGTAGCAGGGAGAGAGATCAGGACCTCTCTTACTATTTCCCCTCCTCAGGAAGCTGTAGAGAAGAGTAAGGTTGCCCCTCAGTCTTCTTTTCTCCAAGCTAGACAAGTTCAAAGTCCTTAGCCAATGCTCACAGGACATCTTTTCCAGTCATTTCACTGGCTTTGTTGCCATCCTCTGGAAGCGTTCAAGACCTTCACATCCTTCTTAAATCTTGAGGCCCAGAACTGCACACAGTAAGACGAGAACACACCAATGCTAAATACAGCAGGATGATCACCTCTTTTGACCAGCTGGTTATACTGCATTTGATGCACTACGGGATGCAGTTTGCTCTCTTGGCTGCCAGGGCACACTGTTGACTTATATCAAGCCTGCTTTGACAGGCTCAGCATCCCCAGATCTATCCATCCATCCATCCAACCAAACAAACCACCAGTAGGGCTGCTTTCCAGCTACTCCTTTCCTATTTATACTTATATCCAGTGTTACTCCATCACAGATGCAGAATCCAGCATTTGAACTTGTTAAATTTCATCCCATTGATGATTGTCTAATGCTCTGATTTATCTAGATCCCTCTGCAAGGTCTCCTGTGCCTCAAGAGTCAACAGCACTTCCCAGGTTGGTATCATCAGCAAACTTGTATGCACTAATGGTGCATACAAATCCTGCATTTAGATCATTGCTAAACAGAACCAGCCCTAGAACTGAACCCAGAGGAACATCAATGATGACCTGTTGCCAGCCAGACATAGCCCAAATCACAACAACCCTTTGAGTTCTGCCCTTCAGCCAGTTCTTCACCCAGTGCTCTGTGTACCTGCTCATCTCACAGTTGGACAACTTGTCCAGAAGGATGCTGTGAGGGACAGTATCAAAAGTCTTATTAAAATCCAAAAACTACATCCACTGCCTTCCCTTCTTCCACTATGAGGGATGTAAGGAGTGTAAGGGCTGTACAGTCAAACATTTCCCTTACATACAGTGCAGCTAATTCACCTCACCTGCCTGCCTCTTGAGCAGCCTACAGCCCTCCATCCCAGAACTTCAGCTATGGCACTCATTCTATCAACTCTCACTGCTGATAAAGATATAGCTCTGGGAATGGATCAACACTTCCAGTTTGTCCTGTTTGTTTCTCATAATGTGTGTATTACTGTACAAGTATTTCAGATGTGCTTCTAAAAATTCAGTGCTCCCATTGTTATTGCTAACCTCAGGTGATACTATGTCAACCTTGGTCTACCTGCATGTCTCCTGATGGTATCTCTTTCCCCATCATTCCTAGTTTAAAGGCCTCTCAATCAGTCCTTCCAGCTTATGAGCAAAGAAACATTTCCCCCTTAAGGACAGGTGGATCCCATCAGGTCTCAACATATTTTATATCTTGAAGACTCTTCAGTGACTTAAAAAAAACAAGTTCTGGTGGTAGCATCAGTCTTGGAGCCATGTGTTGATGTCCTGCACTCACCTGTTTTATCCAGTGTCTTTCGTTACTCGGAGGACTTAGGAAAATATTACCTACCTGTGCTCCTGAATCTTTTAGCATGCTTCCCAGAACTCTGAAATTTCTTTATACTGACCTTGGGCTTCTTGTTGCAGTATCTTTGGTACTCTCGTGGAAAAGCAGGAATAAACAGGAATGGGCAATAATCCAACAGCTCCACTAATCTTGTCAATTTTCTGGTGATATTGTTATTCAGTTTTGCATTGACATTCAAAATTATTTTCCTTCAGATGTGCAGACTAAATTCAGAACAAGCTTCAACAGGTAAATAATGATCCAGCGTCAATGATCTCAAAGATCAGTTATAATTGATCACTAAATAGTTGACCTTTATTTAAGCAAATTATCAGGACTATATATGTATGTTTTTCACAATCAATCTCATTACAATGTGAGTGCCCATGCAGGTATGTGTGTGATAAGGTAGAGAGTGACCCTTGAACAGTAAGGAATTTTCAGTGCTTACGTTTATATGGATATAATTTATTTAAGGAACAGAGCAGTTTGTTAATTTAAATCCAAAGGAAGTAGCAAGTTAATTTCCAGATACAGATCAGAGCAAAGATGTCACAGAGCTGTAAACAGTTGTTCCCATGTGCCTGCCTCACCTCTGGATAAAATTTTCTATTACCATCTTTTAAAATTATTCAGGGAATCAGTAATAGCCATTATCTATTATTAAAATAACATTCACCAAGCCATAACCAGAGGCATAATCTACATTACTTTTTGACGAACAAGTTGAAAATATATGTCCAATTGATGACAGAAGTCCCAGCAGCAATTTTTTCTCATGATTTTTGAATACAGTAGCCCAGGATGATGGAGAGTTTTATAATTAATGGCAGTTATGCTGGACATACTCTGATAAGAAATGATGGACTTGCCATTTAAAAACATCAAATTTTATGAGCTGGAAATGAAATGCAGTCATAACAGGCCAACAGACCAAGAAGTGATATAGGCTGTAATTTCGTGATAGCGTATCTTCTGCTTGCAAAGCAAAAATCATTCCTCGAGGAGACGAATAACGCTGTGGGATTTGCTAGGAAATGGCAAAAACACTGCAGCAATTGTCAGTGGGTTTCGGATTATGCATTCCTTATTTGGAATACAAAAAAAAAAGTTTTTGCTTTCATCTTTCTGTTGTAGCTGGAGGACACATACACCAAATTTCCCCGACACAAAGTTTCACACAATTTCTGCAGCAAAATGCTGCAAAAGGAGTCAACAGAGGCTGCTGTAGCAACCTCTTGGCAGTCAACAGAAGAAAAGTAATGACAAAGGCATTTAGGTACTTTCAGCATTGTTTTCACTTTTTTTTTTTTTTTTTTTGTATTTACTGTGAAGAAACAAGTTCTCTGTTTCCACATTTCCCACTGTAACTGATTAAAAAATAGTTTCTTCTGTTTAGAAAGAAAAGAGATAATGCAACTTGATAACCCATACCAAATGTGTTTCATGAGAATAAAACATGAAAGAAAAGATCAGGATTCATTATATAGCACCACAGCACGTGACAAGAAAGAACAGAGGGTGATGAATACAAGTAAAAAGTTGTTCCTTGATGTTTGCAACCTAAATGTTACGAAATGCAGTATTTTTGTCTCAGCTGGAGCGCAACATTAAAAATGTCTTTTTCCAAGGTCAATACATTTTGAATCTGTCGTCAGGGTTGTTATAAAGATGAATGTTTTCACCTTACCAAAAAAAAATTCACAAAGACAGAAATAACAGCACAGAAAAGTGCGCTCAAAAAGGGCCAGGTCTTCTAACTAAGTGCTCTTTTCAGCACTATTGCTCTGCTGCTTTTTGAGTGCTGGTTGTAATTTGAAATTCAGAGGCTTCTAGAAAAGTGTTAAAGCCATCCTGGTTGCTTTAAAATCAGTTTTTTATCCCCATGTCCCTGCAGAAAAGTAACTTGAATTCTGAACACACAGGTTTTGCTATAGTCCTTCATTTTTCCTCCTCTTTTCAATAAACTCAGTGCTGAGTAAAATACTAGAGAACTGAAAAGTTAAAGTTGGCATCCATACAGCAGGTTTAAAAGTAGGTTTCCTAAATGCTCTCACAGTTTCAATTGGGAATCCTTGCCTTACTCCTAACAATACGTTTTAATGAATTTCTTCATAACTGTATTTTGAAACCAAGCCATCACACACTTAAATTCTCTCACTTCAAGAGATTGTGGGTTTTAGGCACAGTATGTATTCTGGTCAAATGATCTACCTTTCTACTTTGTAAATCATAATAGCACAAACACAAACCTTTAAAGGAAATTATCAGTAATTAAATTTAAAAAAAAAAAAAAGATTCTGCCACTTAAAAAGAGCTATTTACCTACACAGATATGATCATTTAGATATTGAGCAGATGAAAGAGTCAGAGCTGGGAATTATCAAGTCTTTTTATGATCACTGAAAAACATGGCACTGTAAGGACATACCAGGAAAATGATCGTGTCCTAATAATCTACTGAAACACATCCTAGCCTAACAATGAAGAATGGGAAAATTATATTCTATAAGCTGTTTGTATGATAAATATGGATTTCCATTTCATTCATGAAATATGTGGACAGAAGCTAAATACTATGATTTTTGTATTGTTCAAAATTGTTTCGGCAATAGAAGTAAATTGACTTTACTGAGTATGTACTAAACTTCTGGAACATGCTGCTACAGGCAACTGGAGCAGGCAATTCGGCATGTTCAAAAAATGTTTAGGCAAATTCATGGACAACAGGTACTTAAATGCATGGTATATATCCTCTGATATTCTTAACACAACGGGCTTGGAAAGTAGAAAGAGAATAATGCAATTCTCTTTAAGTCTTGTAGACTCATTAACTGAAAAAAAAATTGATCTGTCCCAAGAGAGCACTTCTGGTTTTGTTGCCATCAAATAGTGTACATGCTTCTTGCAGATTTTGGTGTACAGTAGATTAGTTTAGGCAAGTAAATGTTCTGGATTAATATACCTCCTAAAACCACAATGAGCTTTTAAGAAAGTGAAACAACTATTTCAAATATAATTTTATTGTACTCGTGATACAAAATAAATATAGTCATATGTGCCTGTTTGTAGAAAGCTAGAAACTACAAAATGTTAAACAAATTGTAATTTTTTAAAAAAATACATAATATTCATTAAACATTTTCTGTTACTTTTTACTGCATTCAGTCACTTCTCATACAAACATGTAAATACAGTTGAATCACTCTCACACTAAAAAGCTGCATGCTGTTAGCTTGCCAAATGTGCTTAGTGCTTCACATACCACCACTACATTTAATAATACATTCAAAAATTTAGGCATAGTCTCAGAACAGCAATATTGGAAAAAAAAACAAAAAAAACCAAACAAAAAAAAAAAAACAACAACAACAACAACAAAAAAAAGAAACAAAACAGCTATCTGAGGCATGAATGGATATGTTCATTTTATTAGGATATACCTTTATGTAACAGAGGGCTTGAACACTTCCCTTCACTCCCTCAGTACTGGCAGGTGCAAAGTACATCGTTGCAGACCATATCACAGGATGTAATCATGTGGTGATACTATCTCCATCTAGACAGCATGAAGAGTGTCATGGCTTGACTGCAGGCAGCTAAACACCACACAGCCATTCACTCGCTCCCCCCGCCGCACTGAGATAGATGGGGGAGTGATTGGACTAAAAAAAAAAAAAACAAAAACATAAATCCTTGGATTGAGATAAAGAAAATTTAATAAGACAGAGAAGGAATGGAAAATAATCTTAATCATAACAAAAATAATAATTATAGAACGATTTGAATATCCAAAGCAAATGGTGCACAATGCAATGCTGCACCACCCGACAAATGATGCCCAGCCAGTTCCCAACCAGTAGCCCTCCCCAGCTTTCCCCCCAGTTTATATACTCAGCATAGTGTCCTATGGTATGGAATATCCATTTAGCCAGTCTGGATCCACTGTCCTGATTGTGCCTCCTCCCAGCTTCTTGTGCCCTGTCCTTAACCCCTACACTCCCTCCTTGCTGTCAGAGCAGTATGAGAAACTGAAGAATCCTTATCTTTGTATAAATGCTGCTTAGCACCAACTAAAACATCAGTGTATTATCATCACTCTCATTTTAAATCCAAAACACAGCACTAGACCAGCTACTCGGAAGAAAATTAACTGTATCTCAGTGAAAACCAGGGCAAGAAGCAGTGTAAATAAGCTATGGAAATACTCTGGTTAGATTACTTTTTCTTTTTTTTTTTAATATCAAATGAAAATTTTTTTGAGGAAAATAGAAAGCAAAAGGAATTAAAATCTAAATTCATATTCTTCCCTCAAAAGATAAGATTAGCTGTACTACCTATACTCTCCACAATTATTTGCAAAACATTCAGGTCAAGAAAAAGTCCAACAGTAATTTTCTGATAGCTGTTGTTTTTGAATGAACTCTGAAACACTTGGATTTTTTGGTTGTTGTTACATAATTCTTGCTTTTTTTTCTAAACTAATAAAGACAATATGAGATTACAAAAAATAAGAATTATAAGAAAAGTTAAGAATTATTATTCTTATAAGAATAAAAAAGAAATTACCTCACTTTTTTAAAAGCAGTATCTTCTGTGAGAGCAACCAATGATAGGAATTACTGATAATAATATACAGAAAACCTTCTACTGTGATGGTCTTCCCCACCAACTATAATAATGACCAAATACAACTTATGTTTGACCTAATGCAACAATGAAACAACTTGATAACCCTGACATAATGAATGTGATGTGTTGACCTTGACAAACAGCCCAATACCCACCCAGCTGCTCAACACATTAAGAAGCAAAGTGAATATTCCTCAAAAATCTGACAGTATAATGTAACTGCACTGACTGAATAGGATGCGTTACCAGGCACAGTGCTCTGCAAGTGAGAAAGTTCTTCCTTTACCAGGACTCTTTCAGATGCATTTTTCTCCTGATCTAAGATACATTATACTGTCCCGTCTTGTGACATTTGGATTACCTGCCTGCCTGCTGTAACAGCCCAAACTGCAGTGTCACCTTCTATCAATATAATTTTACTTTGATAAGACAAGCATATTTCTACCTTACTGCAAATAAACACAACTTCTAAGACTCTTATTTGCCTACTTTACATACTGGACTTGTTTCATGTTGGTGAGGCTTCCTTTGATTTAATCAAATCTTTTTGATAATTACTGAATTTTCAAAGTTAGACTTCAATTTGTGTAATTTTCTTTATGAACATGCATCCCTTTGTAAATATCTGCAGCACAACAGGATTACACGAGGACACTTGTGACAAAATATGGAATTAAGATGTCATAGCCTTTATGGGCATGGAAGTTCTCACTACAGAAGAGTTAAACACAGAAACTTCTCTTAAGAGTACAGACGACAGTCACCACATCTAGGTTATCCTTTAACGGTGACATATATCCTTTTCCTGCCTTCCTGGGTGGAAAAAAAAAAAAAAAAAAAAAGAGTGACTTGTTCACATAAACATATTCTGAGTCAAAGTGTCATACTAAATCAGTGCATTTAGATTTGTTTTGATAGTCTATGTGGTTACGCCTAGGCTGTAGGGTAAACCTCATCTAACTTTTCTTAGACTGAAATGTTTATGTTATAGATATTTCATAATCTAAAGCTTCCTTTGGATCCAAATTTATTAGATAAGATATGGCTGTGTACATCAAGGAAATTATTTAGCCCCCTTCTACAGTCAGAGGAAGCAGACACTTCGGAGATTTGTTCATTCCATCGTTATTTCCTAGAGAAAGCAGGTGAGATCAATCCCATCCTTCATTTTAGACTTTCACGTCTGATTTAATTACACTAAATTCCCTAGCCTGAGTGTAGCAGTTAAGTCAGGGCAATCGAGTCTCGCCCTGGGTTTGTATTCAGGCAGTGAATTTGTTGTTTGTTTGAATTTTAATTGAATCATAAAAATGGGTCCAGAGACGGTGATCTAGATTCTCTTACAACTAGCCCTACAACTAACTTTTCATCCTATATATGTCAACATAGAGGAAATTTGCTTTCAGGCACTGCAAGAGACTTTGAAACAGAGGATGGAATTCCCTTAAAGGAGATTTTTGGTTTTGTTTTTGTTTTTTTTTAAAAAAAAATTGGAACACAGCTGGACTAGCTGATATTTTTTGTGTTTTCATAACTACTGCTGCTACATATTTCTATTCCATTATGTATTCTGAAATGCTTCCATAGTGGAAAAACAGATATTTCAGAAGCATGCTGAAGGTATACTTCCGAGCATACTAGTGTGCTTAAAATCTGTCATGAGCATACATTACGAAAAACACAAATCCAGGAAAGAAAGACCTTGATTCTCCTGGGACTTGTTTCCCCATGAAGTATATGGGAAAAGGTACTTGCAAACCCTGCAGCAGTGCTAAGATCCTCAGCACTTGATCTGAGATCATTACTGTGAACTGAGAAAGACTAAACCAGAAAAGAGTAGTTTCATGTAGCCCAGTAAATATGGTATTGCTTCTCCTAATAAAAGCCTAAAGGCATTTTACTGGCTCTGTGAGGCCTCAGGACTGGGTCTTGTCAGGCTTACTTAGCCTGGACTTGTCTTAGGTTTGCCCAGAGCTCTCTTGTTTTATCTGTAATGTCAGTCGTCTAATGACAAGGTAGCTTATACCCAATTATGTTTAGTCTTGCTTAGCTTTATGCAGTTGTAACATGCAGTGTCTATTATTACAATAATTTTATGTATTTTTGAAAGTAATAGATGTTGATAACACGTAGTTACTCTATATAGAATGAACTGCAGATGACCAGGATATAATAAAGATGTGGCGTAGGGGGGTACAAGAGTGCAATGATAGCAAAGGCCTTGAAGGTGTGAGCATGGGCTCAAGGGCTATAATTAAATCACCAGTGGTCAATTACTGGATCATTAAACTAATGTATACTTAGGAACTAAATAAAATCAGTTTTAGGGGTGACAAAACAAATAACAAGTACATTTCACTACCTGTAATGGACATCATACATAGTAAATTTGGGTACAACCAGGAATTGGAAACCAATGAAGAAAAAAGCAAGGTATAAACTGTGCTAGAGCATATATTAAAAATAAACATGAGTGGATGCCTGTGTGAAGAGGAAGTAGCTATGAACATCATACTCCTCTCAGCAAAGAGCAAAAAGAAATTCCTCACTTCTAAAATCTTACTTCTCCAGCTGCGGGATTTGGGCACTGATAGCTTTCTGTAATCCCCCCATCCAGACCAAAGACATCATCCTTAAAACCTAGAGAAAGGGTCTGAATATCACAAAAAAGTTGATAGATATTGTATTGTGTTACTAGACTTTTCTGTTTTCAATAGATAGACTATAAGTTTTAGTACTATTGACACTGAACTAGTAATAACTCTCTTGTACACTTATTATATTCTAATATATTTCAATTAGATAAATACTGAATTCTCTACTTCACATATGAGTTTCTTTAGCACACATAAGCTGCACAAAATGCTGTTGCAGCACCCTTCTGTTATTGCTTTCAAAAGTGGTGGGAGACGTTAGGGCTTTGCTCTGGGTCAGTCTTCCTGTTGAAATTGAAATGTCTTCATAGACTCAAGTATTTTATAGGGCAATCTATGGTATTAAGCTGTGCACTGGATAGACAAGCTTTACATGGTTAAAGCAGCAGAACCATGCTCAGGCAATTCAGTTTCCTGACACCTGAGTGTCATTTTGTCATTTTGTCATTTTGTCTTGCTGTTCTACTGACCTTTAGTCATACTTGGGCTTTTACCAGGGCCTCCTGGGTGAAGTCTAATCAGGATGGGATCACTGTGACCAAGCACATCAACATGAATGATGTCTTGATATTTATTTCCTCAACTAGGTTTTTTAACAACCAACTGATTCTATGAGAAAGGCATTTTGGACTTCAGAGAAGACATAATGCCTTAGTAAATAGCCACTTTAACATGTTTCCCAATGCTTCTTGACTTTTAAAATAATTAAATAATAGGAAAGAGGTGGCATTTTCATAGTAGGCTGCAGTGACGTTGTCATTACTAGACTACAATTTCTTCTTCTGGGGTAATATTTTAGATGCAAGTAAATTGTTAGCCACTATTTTGAATGACAATCAGCTGGTCTGTCTGGTAAATCTTTTTCCATGGCACATATTCATCCCTGGTTACTTCTTTTTTGCAAGTTACTTTCTACCAATTTAGTGGTTATGCTGCACTTCCTTTTTGCGTGTATTTAATAATAATGCATTGTAGTAATCTAATTCAGTGGTAAATACCTGGCTTGGAAACAATATCATTGCTCTCCAGTTTTGTATAACTACAGAATATTTAATGGACAAGGTTATGCATTATATTTTCAGTTTAAGGAAATAGAAGAATTATTTGCCATTGATAATGCCCAAGAAAGGAAAATTATACAAAAATAAGCTTCAAACTTTTCTGTGAAATTGAACTAACGTATTTAAAAAGAGGTGTGCCAGAACAAAATAGTATACTATGAGAGGCATTATCAAATAAAATAAAGGTATTAAAAGTGGGGGGGGGGGGTTGGTTTTTGTTTGGTTGGTTGGTTGGTTGGTTGGTTTTTTTTGTTAGGTTCTTTTGGGGTTTTTTTTAAAAACAAAAATTAACAACACTGAAGCACTGGGCGTGCCATGGTGTTTGGCCACATAAGGTGCTGCTTGAAATTACATTTTGGAGTGACACCCCGGAGCCCTGGAAAGATGAAACTAGCATTGATATCAAAAATGTATCAATAAAGCTGTTATATGTAGCACATCCTAAAAGCTAAAGCCATAAGCTTCTGAACAAAAAGAATAACCTTTCCTTACCTTGAAAAGAAATACATTAGCATGATTAAAATTTTGTGAGATTGAGTAATAGAGAGTCATTTCTTCTCCTCCCAGGGCAGCCTAACAATGAGACATGTCTCCCTTCTACAGTGCCACAAGGACAGTTATCTTCACGTAGCCAAAGCAGCTTCTGGATATTTAGAAGCCCACCAGGCAGACATAAGCTGACAGCTAGGACAGTTATCTTTATGCAGGGATAGGAGTGCAGTAACTGTAGTCAGGACCAGGAATCTCAAAATGCCACTTCAGAATCAGACCCTCACCCAAAGGGGTGAATCACATGGTCAGAACAATCTAATACATTTCTGCTTTCGGGCAAGACCTCACTGAAGACCAAAGGTCTGCTCTTTTTCTTTAGTCTGACCTCAGCTGTTCTGTGATTTCCCTTTATTACTTTTCTGTCAAAGTCTAACATGCTTCACAAGTACATTTCGTGGGCAGAGTGCATGGCAGCTCATTAACCCTGGATCAATCACTCTTCCCCATCCTATTTTTGCTTTTCCCAATCCCCATGATATCTACAGGCACATATTTGGTGAAATTTTCCAGTATTACACAGTACTTGGAGTATAAGGTCTTCTAAAAAATCAGCCTTTAGCTGGGTACAGCACAGGTGGTATTTAGGGCATAATGCATCTCTTTGAAAAATAACCAGTTACAGTTACCTTGTAGTCACTAAAGAGCATCAGTAAAAATTTCTGAGGTGCAATCTGTTATCCTAACACAGATGTCTATAGCAGATCAGATAAATCAAACTTTAGCAGCACTTTCAAAAGGTGTCTAGACTGGCTGCTCCAGATGCAAATACCCACTGTCAGAGGAATGCCATCTTCACCTCTGCAAAAACTTCTCTGCAAATTTTTTTCCTCATGACTGCAGAGGGAACCAAGGTGATAATTCAGATTAGGTGTTTAAAGATTAAATGTCTTGATTTAAGCAAAGGAACCTCACTAGCTTTCAGCAAGTTGTATACTATCCTTTGAAGCTAACCAATATGTGGTTCTTCCTTACTGATGTGTAATATAATAATCCAAGGTGCAAAATAGCTAAATCAGGTACTGACTGGAACACAGAATTTCATGTAGGTAGCTCATACTCTGCAGGTACGTGCACAACTAGAAGATGTTCAGCTTCACTGTTTCAAACATCTCTTTCCTGGTGAATCCTAGGAACAAAACTTTGGGATCATGAGACTTACTGCCAAATACTTATTAAAATGTAGCATTAGTTCACATACTTGCAGCCTTGCATGTTTTCTGTCTGCTGGTCAGTGTGCCAGATTTCATCTGCTTCTCTAAATTCCAGTAGTGTATCCTAATTTCTTTCTGTTGTTCTATTACTTTATTATGTGATGCTAATCTCTACTATTTATTTCAAACAAATGGTAAATAACTACTATCTAAAATTTGATGGTGATCAACTGAAAGAGTAATTAATACTTAACTGATTTTGATTATTGAGTAATATTGATTATATTGTTGATTACAGTAGTACTGACAGAGATTACTGAGTGGACAGTACTACTGATGTACCCCATAGAGTACTAGGGCAATGCTTAATGCCAGAACTTTTTAAAAATGCCATGTTTTTCTCAGTGTTTCAAGTGTGTTCTGACATAATTTTAGTTCAAAGAATCCATCACTCTGTAATTTCACATAATTTTGCAATATTCTAGTATATTTCACCTACTGAAGATCATGATCTTCCAGACCTATCTAGAGCAAATGAGTTATGAAGAATTGAAAAGTCATAGTAATGAAAACAAAGATCAGAATTATTCCAGATGAGAGACTGTATCTGGTCTGGCTGAGCTGATTTTCCCACTGCAGCCCTTCTGGTGCAGGGCATTTGTGTTGGGAGTTAGAAGGGTGTTGATAACACCCATGTTGTGACCACCACTGAGCAGTGCTCGCACAGCACCAAGGCTCTTTCTAACTTTCCCCCCACAATGGGATAGAGGGACAGGAGCTTGGGGGGAACATAACCAGAGCAGCTGACCTGAACTGACCAAAGGGATATTCCAGACCATATGACATCAGCTCAGTTCTAAAGCAAGTAAAAGGGGAGGGGGGAGAGACACACTCCTTTGTCCCTGGGAGCAACTACTGAATGTTTTGGAGCCCTGCTTCCCAGAACAGGGCCAGACATGGCCTGGGGATGGGAAGTAGAGAATAAATCTTTGGGTTTTTTTCTTTTTGCTTCTGTAGGTAGCATTGTTTGGCTTTGCTTTTCATTAAACTGCCTTTGTTTTTACCCACAAGAGTTTTGTCTCCATGTTATTTTCCTTTCTCCTTTTGCTCTGGAGAGCAGGGAGAAGAAACAGGGGAGGGTGATAGAATGGCTTGGTGGGCAGCTGGTGCTCAGAGGAAACCATCAAGGGAACAATGCTAGCCACATTGAACAGTGTTTAATGCAGAAGACGAGATACAATGTCTCACTGCTAGCTAACTTCTGTTTCAGTAGGAGCAGCTTGAATACCTGGACAGGATTATTCAGCGACAGCATAGTCCACAGAGCTGGCATGTCACTAACTTTGGTCTCTTGGCATAGTGAATGTCTTGCCAGTAACATAGTTAGAGATCTGCTGTCACTTGATATACTCCTTATTTACCTTCGTAGGAGCTTAGCCCATTTCCCTCAGAGGGGTGACAGAAAGAATTGCACATACTGTGAGTTCAGTATCCCCTCCTCACCACATTGTGAAGGGCAGTTAAAGACCCAAAGAAATCCAAGGATGATTATCCTGACCTGGCTTTACACACTAGAGTCAGGTTTTCATCCTGGCTCTAGTCAAGATGAAGCCTCATGTCATACCTACTCCTAACTGGGTTACACAGTGAAAACTTTTGCTGTAAGGAGCACGGCTATGCTTCCTACCTTTTTCTGCCTACAGCCTCACATATGGATCTCAAATGGGCTCTCCAGTCCATAGAAGCAATACACAGAAGTCCTGTAAAACAAGCTGTGATAAAAGATGAAAGAAAGAGAATATACAAGAGCAAGACTTACAAACAGGAGCTGAACAGAGATACATAATGGGGCAATATAGCAAAAAGTCAGGTATAATTGCTTAGGAAAAGACAAGATAACCTGTTTCATGAAGGATGTTGGTATATCAGTGTAGAAGATCCCTGCAGATAAAGATATTAAAGTAATCTTCAGGCACTACCTACCTCTTGTTGGAGAGATGCAAGCCTCACCATAAAGACAGGCTAACAGCTTTGGGATTTAGAGATATCCATATTTGTGACCACTATTTCATAATTATAAGGTATTTCAGATGGTTTGTATTGGGCAATATATATCTAATAACTCTAGTCCTACCAAAGTAATCTCCATCTATCTAGTCAAATTTATTTATGAAGCCCCGAAAATAGCATATCTTGTCAGATTATACTTGTTCAGCAAAATTCCAAATGCACTTCAGCAATGTGGTTATTAGAAAATGAAACTATGTGTGATTTGCATTTAGCCCTGTGTAAGAAGTATTTTCTGACACATGCTAAAAGCTGTTAGGTAATAATAATTTGTATGTCCCAGACAGAACTGACTGAAATTGGGTATGTCCACAACCCTGTAAGAAAGGTGAGAATAGATCAATTGGAAGGGAAAGACTCTATGAACATCATATAAACTTCTTTCTTACATTTTGTAACTCAGCATCTTCAGAAACCTATTTCACTTAGGCTGTTTTCTTTGTCTGATAGAATGACATGAAGGAAGACAAGAGGAAAATGTTGCTTCAGTCTCCCCAAGTTGTCCTATTCCCAAACCAATTCATCTCGTTCTTCCAAAGATACATCTAAAGCTCACACTTGGTTTAAAGGGTTTTGTGCTTTGTTCATTATAATTTCTCCAAAGTTAGTTCAAAGCAGATAAAACAAAAAAGATCAAGGTAGGATTTCTACTTCAGAGAATCACTGTTGACTGTAGCTCCAGCCATTAGCACAACTGATTTCCAGAAGTGCTGAGCTCAGTGAGCTAAATTTCAGTGACTCTTTGCTTAGGGGTGAGGACAGAGCTGCTTTGCCAGACTACCATCAACATGGCTGAGGATTTTCCATTCTATCTCCTATACCCTAGCCTAATATTTCTGACAGAAGTGCCAGGGTAGGGCTAATTAAATCAGCAAGACTGCATTAATCTCCTATTTCCTACTTTCTGTTTGAGCAAGCTATGCCTGGCAATGGAGTCTCCATCAAGGTGCAAGAAATAAAGACAGCTAAATAAAAGACACTTCTTCCATGTATATAATGATATTCCCATGTCTACCTCAGGCACTGTGCAGGATTTTAAAATCAAATTCCCCTTATTTTAAAAATTAAATTCCCCTCAGGCTTAGGTATCTTACCATAAGGTTCATCACTTGGATACAAACTCCCCATTTTAATGCTATTAAATACATAAGAATAAGCTTATCTGTCATTATGGCTTTTCAGTATCCCATTTGTTTCCTGAGTTGTAGAAGAATTCATAGTCTGGAAGTGAAGTGAATGCCGTTATATTTCAACAAAGCTAGTATCCATAATATAAAGATCCACGTTCTAATTAAATTTTACTACATTTTAATACCAAAAAAACTGTAAATCCACTGCATTGAATAGAAATTCTGATTCCAGCAACGTGCAAAATGACCAATAAATCAAAAATTTTGGACAATGTCATATCTTTATCAGAGGTACTGATATGGGCCCCTCCTTTGGATACCAAAAAGGCATACTTAAACATTCTAGTTTTGAAATAATTTTAAGTTTTGTTTGAATAAGTTTCTTTCATGTATTCAGCAGTATGGTAAATGCAGCTACAGACACACTTTCACAGAGAGAATATAAAACTAAGCAAGTTGTTTACCATGTGCAGGAAGATTAAAGCTGTGAAAGAATTCAAAATAGAGGGATTTACAGATTGAGGAAGACTGTGTCCTTCCCCAAAATGGTTTTATTTCAATGTTTTTACTTCTGCTTTTATTTTCCTAAAAAAATAATAAAAATCACCGAGACAAATCCTTATGTGACATTCATTCTGAGCGCCTAGATAGCAAAGAGGCACACCCAGAATGGATGGAATGGAATCATTAGTCACTGTGATGACTAATAGGGATGACTGATAGGGTTGGAAACACTGTTTTCCGTTTTCTTTTCTGTCTTAAAAGGTCTGTGTGTAGGCCTTCAAGTTACAGTCCTGAGCGAACAGAATTTTCTGTATTATTGTTTCTAAGAGTTCAATGTATCTTGAAATTTGTCAGGATTGTAATGCTACTACCAAGGAATCCGAATTCTATAGATTCTCCAGTTTCAAAATGAGTGTGTGGACTTACTATCTCCAAGATAACCAAAAAGCAAATTTACACCAAAAGAACAGGTTTGATAAAAACGTACACTTCACAGTCTAAATAAATTCTAAAATACAGAGCTCTCTTTTGAGTATATGAAAATATTGATAACCCAGAAATAAAATAAAATTAAAATAAATCTCAGAAGTTCACACCTGTCTGATGTTCTGAATGATTTAAGGAAAATTTAGAAAAATATTCAATACTAAACCATTCACCAAAAAGCTGAGATTAAACTAATCCCAGCCAAGTAAATGTGTCCTCTTAGTTTTCCATGAAATAACATCCTGAAACAGAAAAACCAAATGAGTGTAGGTCCCTAGTATGCTTCATAAGCTACTGGGTTTGTAGGGAATAAAAACCAAAACCAAAAACACATAGGACAAAAACGTGACTTCTTTCACTGTTCTCTCCTGAAACCAAATTTCACAGAACCCCGTCTTAAAAAATGACTCATTTACTGGTCTGAAACCTATCTGCAGAGTCTGCTAAGGATCTTGGTTCTAAATGTTTACTCAGTCCCATTTGTATTAATCATCTAAAGATGTGGAAAAGGATGTTGGGTTGCCCAGGGAGGTGGTTGAGGCCCCATCCCTGGGGGTCTTTAAGGCCAGGCTGGATGAGGCTCTGGGCAGCCTGATCTAGTGGGAGGTGTCCCTGCTCATGGCGGAGGGGTTGGAACTGGGTGACCCTTGTGCTCCCTTCCAACCCTGACAGATTCTGATTCTGATTCTGTTTTTGCAGAGGACTTAGTAGTGTTGTCTGGATGGTTGGACTTGATGATCTTAAAGGTCTCATCCAACCTAAAGGATTCTATGATGCTATGAAAAGTCAAGTCCAGCCCAAAACTGTCCCATTACAGTGTGAATTCTCCATGTGGTGAAAGGTGTAAGAAAAACATTTGTTCTGGCAGGAGACAAAGCCAAATGCTTTGCATTTTGCATGCATAAAAGTGAAAGTAATAAACAGTTTCTTGTGTTTTAGTAAATGATAATATAGCTAAGTTCCCCCAAAAAGGGGGAACCACTCTTTCTTCACCAGTGGCTGGATTCTTTGAAATCAGAACCAGACCTGCTGCCCAGGGTTCTGCGGTCCACAGAAGGAACAAGCCACAGAAAAAAAAAAGGTCAGTAAATGTCTGCCAGGAGACACCACCCTGCTTTGGCACGTTGCTTGCCCAAGGGGAGTCCCCCAAATGACACTCTCTTTCTCAGCCTTTCTCTCTTACACTTTCTCCCCAGCACGAAGAACAGCACAAGCTGTATTCCTAGAAGTGATGAATGAACCTGAAGGATGCTCTGCCAAGCCATGCAAAACTAATTAGGTCGAGGACTCGGGTGGCTGCAGGGTGACTGTTACAGTGACATTTTTAAGCAGGCTGTCTGTAGCACAGCAGCCCTGCTGTGCCATCCCAAAGATCAGCATTATGGGACATGTTCATCAAACTGCTGAGCATAATCGTATTTCCTTTTATAGCTGTCATGGCTTCTTTCCTACATGCTCACTCCCCAATCTTTCTTCTGCATTATATTTATTATTATTTTGCCTACAAGAATTAAAAGGTTTCCAAAGTACCGCTGGTTTGTTCCTTTGTGCAACAGCTCCCTCTCATGTTCTTTTTCCCCTTCCATTTTCTGATGGAGGAAAAAAAAACAAACCTTCAAGTCATACTAATGATTTGATGAAAGGGGTTTCTTTGCTATTCTACCGTGCTGTGAATACACAAATAACAAAGCTGAACCTGACAAGAATTATATCTAGAGAGTTTGTTCAATGAATAGGCTTTATCAACAGTATCAGACAATTACAGTGTGATTAAAAACACTACAGATATTACTGAAACTGGCTTCCCTTGAATGGAGTCCTTAAGGCTTTTCAATGTTTCAAAGATTTATATGTGATTTGATGCCAGAGGCTGACTTAATGGTAATTTATTTGTCTTGTTCCAATAACAGCTATTTCTGAGTATTTAAATATATAAACTAACTAAATGTTGCTTGACCAGGTTCATAGATAAGCAAAGGTGGTGTTCTGACCTCTCTTGGAGAAGCCTGTGAATAGCAGTGTTGGATAAAAAGAACCAACCAACCAACCAGACAAAAAAACCAAACCACCAAAACCGAGGCACAAACACAGCAGTTACTGGGGTCATTGACTAATGTCAATCAAACTGCAGAGTAACAGAAACAAGACAGGCTATTACAGGTAGGGGAAAATTAATTTAAGAAGAACTGTAGAAGAGGGTAAGATGGAAAAAAAAAGGTGGGTACGAGAAGCAAAGGATTAGAGAATGAATGATCAATGGGATCAATAGACTTTAAAAGCAAGGAGGTCACTGCCATTATCCAGGTCGGTTTCCTGCACAGTGTGTGCCCTGGATCTGAGGAGGTGGATTTCTTCTCCCCAGATACAGAGCTCCCAAATGCAGTGGCTGTGATTGTTTTCAAACAAACCCTGCTGTTTAAAAACGCGCGTTTATGCACGCTCAGTGTAATGACATCCAGTCTCCTATTTCAGGGTGAGCAGGCTTTACATCCCCAGGAGTGTCACAAAAACCCAGGTAATGTTCAGCCATTCAGTATGAAGGCTGTTTCAAGGACCACTCAACATGAACAAATAGTTACGGTAGAATAGCGGTCAGAGTTCAAAACAACCACATCACTTAGCAATTAGTATTCTTGTTAAACAAACAAACAAAAAAAAATGCCAAACCAACAAAAAACAACAACTTGGTACAGATCTGTAAAGTCTGTTGGATTTAAAGGATCAAGATTTACATTAAATTGTTTCAGTTAAGGTTTAACCTTTTTTGCATTTACTTTTCAAGTGCGTTATCAGAAAAAATAGTGTTAGGGAGAGTTTCTCAAAATTAAAATAATCTTTTAAAAATGTTAAAAGCATAGTAACATCACTGGAAATCAGTGTTCATGAATTATGGCCAAAATTTGTAACTGGCAATATTTTGGATACTTTTAGAAATCTCAGTTTGAAATATCAGGAATATTTTATCTGCTAGGTAAAAAAAAAAAAAGCCTAATGACTAGTTTATTTTAATAAAATAACTTGGTTTAATCTTGGAAAATAAAAGCTTGTTATTAAAACAATAGCTCCACAAGCTCCTCAATTGCCAGGCAAAGGAACTACTTATTTTTATTTTTACAAACTCCCACCGACATATACGCTGACATTTTCATTCATGTCAATGTTGTTGGATCTTGTGATGTCAGCATGGTATTTTAACATTAACCTGAACAAAACTCCATGTGAGTGTTCAGAGACAGCTACATTAGAGTCTTTGAAATGAAATTCTGGCCATCATGCATAACCGTAACCATAACTGCCTTTCCAGGATAAAAAGTCTCCAAAAATTAGTATATATATGTGTGTATATATATAATCATTGAAAGTTTTGGTTTGAAAGGGACATTTAAAGGTCATCTGGTCCAACTTCCAATATACACACACACTCCTCAGGATAGATGTATTAAGGTAAGTGCAACTACAAACTATAAAATAAAAGCACATAAAAAAAAATGCAGAGAAATCATGTGTTTAAAGGACATGAGGTTAAAAAGTTCCTGATGGTGGACACAACTAGGTTTCTAGCATTTGTTAGCATCCTATCTTCTGGAGTACCCTGCTGGAACACAAAGTCTTTGGTGAGTGACTTGCTGATCCTTCTGTGCTTTGAAACAGTACAAAAAGGGAAGGCGATTACCTTCGAAGGCACATCTGGCCTAATACAGAGGAAGGAAATTCAGCCCACGTTTTTGTGAGAAGGAAACTGACTGCAACAAGGGGCACATCTGGGGCTTTTCAGTCTCCCTCAGAGCTACAAGGTTGCCAGCTCTGTTGGTCTATAGGCAACTTGGTACTGAGACAGGGTGCAGTGCTAGCAAGGCAAGTCAGCAGCTGCCTGCACCTGAGCCTTAGCAATGAACTGGATTGCCTCTACCACCTCTGCAAGCTCTGAGTAAGGAATATACCCCAGACTGCGAATCTGTATTGGCTAAAAGCTTAAATTTAGAGCTCAGTTCAAAGCCATAGACAAGCTACAGATATATGTAGCCATATTAAAGTGGTGAATATAAACTTCCAGGGAAAAAAGATAAATATTGTTAGTTGCATTTTAGCAGTGGGCAGAAAAAATATCCTTTATATATTCTGTGCTACACAGGGCTTCCCAGACAATATTTCTGTGTCAGGCAGGTCTCAGCTCTCACCCAAGGACAAGCACACTTCTCAGTTCCTGTTTACGTCTTCAGGTTTCTCACCTGCCTAGTTTCATGCTGCAAATATAACTCCAGCTCACACATTTTAATTAGGCAGGAAGCCACATCTCTCAGTGTCTCACATTGCATCTGTCAGGTTGTGTGGCAAAAGGCTGATCCCTGTGCAGTGTGACCAAGGGGCAGGGGAAGGCCACCAGTGCCACCTATGTGCACTCTACATGGCCAGCTTTAAATGCTTTATATACATAGGTTTGTAACTGAATTGTGTGTGAGTGAGTGTGCCTGTTGGGAATATATGCTCATCTTTGATGCTGGGTGGACCTGGGAGCATGGGGCTGCAGCACCCTCACCTCTGCTAGGCTACCACCTTCAGCAGCTGCACGTCAGTGTTTCATAGTATGCATCCTCAAAGCTTTAACAGAGGATCCAGTTCTTTATTTAGGGGAGAGAAACTGCTATGTTATGGAGTGAGCCTTTGAAGATCTACCAACTCTCCTTTCCTGAGCAGAGTTTGTTTGTGTGCTTTTTCACAGAGCTGCCTTAACCTTTTCAGTATGCACTGTACTACTAAGCTGTACAAACAAAATAAAAATGGCAACCTTTGCACGCACTTTGGAGAGAGATATCTCTTATTTTCTATTCTCTCATACTGGGATGGGAAAAAAACCACTTTACATCAGTATACGAAAATGAGACACAGGCAGAATAAGATCCCAGATCTGAAAAAGTTTACAGGTAAGACTATTCATTTATTCATTCAGTGCTTAATCTATTAGACAGTAATAATGCTGCGGAAAGGAAAAGTCATCTCTGTTGAAGTTCAACAAGAACAAGATTTTTCTTAATTTGTATTTTTTTTTTTAAATGAGTGCTCAGACCCCCTAAACAAATAAACAAAACAGGCTTGGTTGCAACTCCACATTTGGAAGGGTGTGCTGGCTATAGGCAACATTGAGCAAAGTACTGCAAAAGGATTTGTAGGAAAGTTTGAGGTCAATACCAGGATTCAAAGAGCCTGACAATTGTAAAGAATTGTAAATTGTGCCAGTATTTCAGAGAAATTGTTTAAGCATAAATTGATTAATACCTTTCATCATAAACAGCATCCCAGGAAAACAGTAATCATGAAGTAGCTCTTCACTGTGGTCTGATTTCAAGATTCAGACTCTGGTTTCAAACTCTAAACTGAGGATCAGGCACATGGGTTCAGTGCTGGCAATAGTGCAGGTGTCTGTGCTACCATGAGCAAATGCTGGTGGGGGTATTGACACTGACTAACATTAGGCAGCTATTTCATGCTGTGTCTGCAGCAGCTAGCAGGGCAGCATAGCAAGAACTGATCTGGAGGGCAAATGTGTCCATACTACCTGCAGTTTGGAGGCTTCACTTCAGATCATTTCTAGTGTGCTTTCATAGACTGAAAACCTCCTGGCAGCCTGGCAGCTGAAGCAGTCCTAGACCCCATCTTTTGAGATAGTCTCAACTGCAACCAAAGGCTCTCCTTTCTGCAAAAGCATGCAAAGCAAAAGCATGGCAAGCAGGACTGGTGGAGGAATTTATTTCAAAAGCACTCTGCTGACCCAGACTACAATGCTAATGGAGACACCAGGTTAAATGACCAGAGTAGGAACTTCAACGGGAAGGAAAGAAAAATACACTATTCTGTCTCCTTGTCCCATTGGAAGAAATTGTAGGTTGACTCTCTTAATTTAGGCATTTAATCCATATGCCTGAAGTTGGCACTGTAAGTATCCTTCCCTGAACTCTCTGAGGGACCTTCCATTCAATCAGGATGGAAAAAAACCTCCCTTTTTATCCCACTTCTCTTTTTCTTTGTAGCCTGTTGACTGACTTGTTGGCATCATATTCTGCAACTTTTAGATAATACTTGTCACACATAAATGTGCCTAAAACATAAGCAAGGTAGTATCTCTTTTTACACTGTAGGTACATTAACACTGTTATATCTGACCATGGATACCCACACTAGCTGTCAGCTGGAAGCTCTTCTGTCTTCAGAAAAGCATGTAACATCAGGTGTGGTTTAAATCTGATACCAACAAAATCCCTCTATACTTATATTTTCTCTGAATGCAGTATTCTACAAATCTCACTTCAGACAACATCCAGGATGAGCTGGACAGAAGGAGGCTTTAGACAGCTGGCTCCTATTGTTGCTAATGCTGCTAATGAAATAAAGGTGGTATTCCTGTCTGATGGGGATTTCTGCAATGCAGTTCCTTTCTAGCTGCTTGGGTTTAATTGTGTGTGCTCCCATGGAGGTCAAAGGACCAAAAATCTTTTGCTTCTGGTTCTCACATTGTTTCTCCAAGCAGCTGAGGAGGGCATGGGAACATCTGTACTGCAGCAGTTTGTGCAGTTCCATGTACAATCATTGCATTGTCTACATCATTAAAAAAAAAAAAAAAAAAAATACTTATTGCTATGTTTAAATAAGAAACATTCTGCTGACAAGCTACCTTGAGTATTTTTTGAAGGTGGGTGTACTAATCATGAGAAATGGACTGCTGCAAGGGAATGAGTAAGATAAACCAGTACACACTGAAAAACAGTATAAGTGATATTAAGGCACCTCTGCAAGCTTCACACAAATGCCTGTTTCTCCCTTCATCTCACAGTGGACAAACACGCTGCAGGACTATTGGACTCAATACAAACAAGCAAAAATGATACCTACAAAAAATGATCTGTAAAAGAAAGACATTAGTACGTGAATGAATAGATAATAAATAATGCACCAGTGAAAACAGCATCAGAATATACAGCATTAACATTAAACTTTGTACAACCATGTGGTGGGTTGACCTTGGCTGAATGCCAGGTGCTCACCAATGTTACTCTGTCATTCCCCTTCTCAGGTGGATAGGGGAGAGGAAATATTATAAAAGGCTCATGGGTCAGGAAAAAATATTATGAAAGGCTCATGGGTCAAGATAAGGACAGGGAGACATCACTCACCAGTTACCATCACAGGCGAAACAGACTCAGCTCAAGGAAATGAACTTAATTTATTAGCAATCTAATCAGAGTAAGATAATGAGATATGAAAACAAAACTTTAAAACACTCTCCCTCCACTCCTCCCTTATTCCTGGGTTCAACTTCACTCTCAATTTTCTCTATCTCCTCCCCACTCCAAGCAGCACAAGTGGGTGGGGAATAGGGCTTGTGGTCACTTCATCACACATGTTTTCTGCTGCTTCTTCCTCCTCAGGGGCAAGACTCCTCATACTCTTCTCCTGCTCCAGCATGGGGTCCCTCCCACAGAAGACTGTCTCCACAAACTTTCCCAATGTAAGTGATTCCCATGGGCAGCAGCTCTTCACTGACTGCTCTAGCATGGGTACCCCACGAGGTCACAAGTTCTGCCAGCAAAACTGCTGCAGCATGGGCTCCTCTGTCTCCTCGGGTTCACATGTCCTGCTTCCTCTCTGTGCATCCACCTGCTTTGGCACAAGGTCCTGCAGGGGCTGCAGGGGACAGCCTGCCATGGTCTTCACCACAGGCTGCAGGGGAATCTCTGCACAGGTGCCTGGATCATCTCCTTCCCCTCCTTCCTCATTGACCTTGGTGTCTGCAGAGTTGTTTCTCTCATGCTCTGACTCCTCTCTCTGGCTGAGGTTGCTGTTGTGCACCAACTTTCCCCCCTTCTCAGATGTGTTGTCAGAGAGGCGCTGCCACAGTCACTGATGGGCTTGGCCATCCTGGAGCCAGCAGGCACTGATCCTGTTGGGTACAGGGGAAGCTTCTAGCAGCTTCTCACAGAAGACACCCCTGCAGCTCTCCCACTCCCAAAACATTGCCACATAAACCCAGTACAAACCAATAGTTTTGCGGTGTGTTTCGGATTGTTTCTGGATGCTTATTAACAGTGTCAGAATTGAGATATATGCAGGAAAAATATGATGTCAGAAAGGTTTCAAGGTAATTTCATGTGTCTGAAGAATGAAGATATTCTTTATGACCTATAACTATATTCTTTATTGCCTATAACTGTAACTGTCATAACATAGGAATTAAGAAAAAACAAGGGAAGCCACCTAGTACTATATATCAATGTTTTCCTCTACCTAGTGAAATTAAAGAGCAGCTGCAGCAAGACAAATACCAGACAGATGTCTCTAGGAGCTTCCTGAACTCTAACTTGAGGTTAAGTTTGGCAGACTCAGTAAAAATCAGGCATAACTAATGTGCAGCTATTTACCCTCAGAGAGCAAGAAAAGATATTGTTGATTAATATAATTGTCTCATACCTCATTAGACAGCTAACCCTTGCTGTGCATTAAAGACTTTTTACCGAGTATATTTTGGCACAACATCAGAGAATTACTTTCTTAATATAATGTAGCCTATATACAAAGTTAGCTTCAAATTTTATTGCTTCGCCCAAGGTCAGTGTTCAGTGTTTCTCTACACAATAACAGGGAATCTTGAGACTTTACCTCTGCCCCTCTAAATGCCATTTCCTCCTCTAAACATACAAATTAGAAATATGTCCAGAATAAAGGAAATGTTGAGTTTAAGATAAAAACTGATTTTTCTGTCTTGGATAAAAGAGGACACATTCAGTCTCAACACAAAATAATTTATTAAATCAAGGTGTTTTAAAGTAAAATTTTAGAATTTACAGATGCAAAGAAGTTTTGAAAGAAACTTGTACTATGGCCTTATTCTATCTTTGGAATGAGTTATGCATAAGCTTTCATGCAGATCTGGCAAACAGGTCTTTTGGATGGTGATATGAAACAAAGCCATACATGCTATGTAAGAAAGGGCTAGAACTAGAGTAACAGAGCATTGCTAGCTAGTACCACCAAAATGACTTTTATCAACTCAACCTTTGCAAAAAACTGCAGAAGTTAGGTTTTGCTGAGAAAATGAAGATCACTGACGTCAGTGAGTTTTCTTTGTAATTTGGCCATTAGTTTCCAAAAGATGAAGCTGAGTAATCAGTGGATCTTATCTAAAATAAGAAATCATACACTTGAAATATATCTTGAATTTATGTTCTTTAAATTTGGAATAGTTAAGGAATTTCATAATCTGCACTGTTTTATGTTTTTCATTCCAATTTAGCTGAATACTGAGCATCAAAAAATCAGTTCCTTTTGTATAGATGCAAAAATCCTCTGCTGAATTCGCATAATTAGGTTTATTCTTTCAGCATACTTTTCTTGGAAACTTTACTTCTCAGTGAAAGAAAATACCTATAAAAAGTGAGAAAAAACTCTATACTATATAAACCAGATCTGAGTTCTCCCACGTTCTGGCCAAGTATTTTTTTGCATATGCAGTTATGAGCTGATACATCAAGGTACTTCAGCTTTGATATTCAGATAAATACATCCTTTGTTATTTTAAATTCAAGAATATTCTAGTAAAATTCTGTCTTCTCATATGAATATGAATTCTTCATTATTGGACATATATGTTTCTGTTGCTACTGAACTTCCTAAAACAATTTCATGAGTAGTCATGTAAATTTATTATTTTTTTTTTTTTCCCATCTATCTGCAGCCTTCTGAAATAACAAACACTAAATCTTTGCACCTCCCTACGGTTCAGATCTCTGAACCAAGCAGCAACCTTTCAGTCTTGTGCACGAGCTTATTGCAACTTCTTCTCATTTTGTTACTGTAGGCAGTCTATTTTATCACAAAGGGACATGCAGGATATTTCTTGATAAACTTAAGAAGGTGTGCAGTAAATTAAAATTTCTTTCAGACCAGTAAATTGCATTATTAATGCTGGATAGGATACAAGTACCTCGGGGGCCAACGTACAGACATCAGTCCACATGTTATGGTAGACTTCCAATAGGTATCAGCACCTTCACAGGATTATCAGAGGGCAAAACAATCTAAATCTATATATTCAAGAACCTGTAATGTTTCAGGTTATATTTATGTAATAGGAATTAATAAAAGCATACTTTTACTGAAGACAGTGGGCACAAACTGAAAAAAAAGATAAATTTCTTCTAGAAAGTGGAAAGATGCTATCACTCTAAGAGTGATCAAACACTGGACTAGGTTGGCCCAGGATATTGTGGAGTCTCCATTGCTGTGACTGGACTCAAACCCTGACTGGTCACAGCCCTGAGCAGGGGGTGGATGTAGGCACCTCCAGAAGTGCCCTCTAGCCCCAGATCCCTTCAAAATGAGCAACTTTAAAGATATGATCTGATAGGAACTTTTAAAAACAAATATTTTTTCTTTAATATGCAACTAAAATACTTCTAGCAAAAATTATATTGTGATTACATACTTCAAAAGAGAGAATTATCTCTGTTAAAAAAGTTGTATTTCAAATTAAATTTGACCATATACTTTTAAAATAAGAAAGAGATAGCAGCAGCAAAATAGTAGATAAAATAATTTAATAAAAGAAATAATAGAACTGTTGTGCTTACACGCGTTTGTAAGATCAGCTATAAATCTTTTTCAGCTACCCGTAGAAAACAAAAATAAAAAAATTAAGCATTCTGTGTAAAATTAAAATGACCCAAAGATATTTAATACTGAGCATCATTGCACCAAAGCCTACTGTAGGCTTTGATTCTTATTTTGAATATCAGCCTTGTGGCTTAAATAGTCTAGTTGCCTAAATATTCATTTATTCTTAGAGGTGTGTAGGAGTAAGACAAGAGATAAGAAGACTAGATTTGGATTTCTGTCAAGCTTCCATTGGGAAAAAAACATCTAATTCAATGTAACATGAGATAAGGTGGATTAACTTAATCATTCAGGGTTTTTTTGGATGGTAATGAAGAGCCTTCTGTCTCAGAGGGAATTGAAACTCTTGACTGTAAATTTAAAGTGCTTGAACTTCATATTCTTTCCAGCTACAAATGGCTTTTTCTTTTGGAGGTGGGTAGTAAGCTTGTCTCTCAGTGCCATTTTTTCATCTTCATTAGTTAAGCAGGTCAACAGAATGGTCCTGAGGTATGATTTGTTCCCACCCCCCTCAGACAGTACCTACACGTTGCAGACAACTAATGCCTGGCATCCCTGGGAGACAGCTGATCAGGCACATAAAGGTCAGCTCTCCTCTATGAGTGCCAAGCTTTATCAGATCAGATGAGACCCATGAAGCTTTTAAATTTGACTCTGTTACTCATACAGGCTTGTGCTATGCAATTTAGTCATTCCTTATAGTTTTAGCTGTCACCATCTGTCATTGCAAAAAGAAATAATATTTGACAAAACTCTTTGAAGTTGCCATTTTGGTAGTGCAGAAAATAGAAAGGGGCTGTTATTGTCTTCATATGATATATTAATTAAAACACTTCCTTTTAATTAAAAGGTTTGTCTAGGTATATATACTTACTTTCATAAAGCAGAGAATTCTACTGTATTTCAGAATAGTTCAAGAGGGTAAATAAATTTACTGGATCATTTCCACATGAAATGTTTTGCCATATGTTTCAATGAGATCCAAAGACAATATTCAGTTCATTGAAGATCTTAGTCTTTTGCTGCTTACGAGGTATCTGCTTCCTTTTCTCTCCTGTATTAGTGAAAGAATTTATACATTTTTGTTGTCTTGCCACCTTGCTTGGCTAGAGAGGGGTACTTTTATCAACCACCTCCCACTGATTTCCAAGTGCTATAGTAATTGATTAATAAAATTATTTTCATTCTTCTCATCAGTTTTAACAACCAAAAAAACAATAAGAATAAGAAAAGAAGAAGAAATAGTTTGAATTTATTACTTTCTTTTTCTGAAGCCCTGAAGTTCTTACTGAATTATACATTGCTTCTGCATCTCGTAATCTTAGATACAGCCTAGGTAGTTCCTTCAGAGCTCAAATATTCAAATTTAAAAATATACATGAGTGAGAAAGAAATCAAACATAACAAGTCTTTTGTTTTTCCTAGACTCAAGCCTGGATACTCAATATTTTGCCCCATATTAGTTCTGCCACAAATACAAATGTGTTTTTCACAAGAAAAATTTTTTAGCACACTTTACAAAGTGACACATATAAGGAAAATGCACTAAAACTGCACTGACATTGCTATTAGAACCACTATTCATGAAGAAACTATAAAAAAGTCATATACATTTGTGCTTGAATGCCAGTAAAAACACAAACAATAGGCACCTAAATTCTTATTTCTTATTATCGCTTATTGCATTTTTTCTCTCACGTGGAAGAAAGTCTACCATAAAAGAGGGAGAGAACTGATAGTGTTTGACAGGTCTCTTCACAGCCCCTGTTTTGTTAGTTTGGAAACAGAAGGTAGCTGTTGTAGCTCTACCTCAATAAAGCCCCTTAGAGCTTCCAGCTGTTATCAATGGGATCATCCTTTCTGTGGGCAAAAAAAGGGCTCTCTGGGTTCCCTCTCTGGTGCCAACTATGCTCAACACTTAAAGCTGGCATGCTCATTTTTAAATCACATGCATTATGTGCCTCCCACAGGGAACAATATTTCCTGAAAATAATCCAATAGATAGAGCAAGTAATTCCTGTATGAATCAAATCTCCTTATATTATCACACACAAAAGGAAGACTGAAGAGACCAAGCTGCAGCTTTCAGCGTGTGAAGCTGAACCATTTGATCACAGGATATAGCCAAGGAAAGCAGCAGCCTTGACAAGCTTAATTCCAGCCTTGAGATATTATCAGCAACCCTTTGGTGTTTCTAACAAACGTGCAGAAACTGAGAAAAAAGAAGGGGGAAAAAAAAAAAAAAAAAAAAAAAGCAGCTGAGTCTCTGAGGGTTATTTCGGTTTGAATAGTTTTTAAGAGAAATTTCACAGTATTTGGTGACCTCTAGTGTACAGAGTTAACATTTGCACGTCTTCCGAATGAAAATCTATACCTGTTTTCACGAAAGACTGCAACACTACCAGGTTCTGATCATATGGCTAAATATTCCACAAACTAATCCCCAACTCCCGAATTTGCATGTCCCTTGTAATTCTAAACCTGTCTAAACTGAACATTGAGCACAATAACTTATTTTTCATAAAAAGTCTTCAAGATAAAAATATTAAAAAAAAAAAAAGAAAAAAGAATCCTAAAACAGAATCTTTATCAAATGTAATAATAAAACCAGCTTAACTACATTAAAAGAATACAAAACCTCAGGGCGCTGATTCCAGGTTTTTGAAAATTAAACTGTAAGGTTGCAAAAATCATGTTCAAATTTTCTAAAATAATCTTCTCTACCAAGGTAAATTATGTCATTTTTTTAGGAAATTTGGCTTAAAAATCATAGCCATCAAGTACACTCTCACAGTACCATGAATGTTTTTCTCCTGTTTTAGCTGTAAACACTCATGCCAGCATAGCATGGGAACTAATTATACAGCCTCTTTCAAATTATTTGATCAGAAATTACAGGTCTTTCCTTATGCACTCTATATGTGGAGACATTTTCTTCTCCTCCCTATTCTCTTTGATTTCTTTTCCTACCTACTCTCTCTTACTCTTTTATGGGTCTTTCTCTCTACGTCTTCCCAGGAGCAGGAAGCACCTCTCCTTCACCTGCACTCCACTATAGATACATGCTGGGGAGCTTGCAGTGAAAAGTTAGGAAATTATCTTCTCTTAATTCATTATTATACCATAACCATTATTTTATTGTTTGATTATTCAGGGTAAAAAGAATTATTCAGTTCCCATGGCACATATCAGAAGGTTACTATTCTGACTGGGAGTTTCATTTGTTCTTTATTATAACATCTTGTGGTAGCTGGTAGGAAGGGTTGGTAATTGTTGGGTTTATATTTAACTAGGAGTTGTAACTCTGAGGAAAAAAAAAAAAAAAAAGAGATGAGAAAAAGAATACCATTCACTCCTGCCAGTAAAATCATCATTGGCAGTAAAATAATCAGTAAACCTATTTCTCTGACATTATCACTGTATTTACTTAAAGAAAAATGGGCTGGAGTAAAACAGATCAGAAACAGCTGTGCATTTCTTGCAGAGGTGATAACGTCGTTGTTAAGGTGATGGACAGCATACAGCAGGAAATAAATTGTAGAGGGCAGAGTCTGTCTAGCATCAACAGTGCAAGCAGAAGAGGACATACCGGTTCTAAAGAACATCACAGATAAAGGACTGTGCAGCAGACCAGCATCCCCTGCGTATCTAGAAACCTCTGCTCTCCCAAAAGTAATTAATTGTTTATAAAGAAAACTTACTAAATCAATAGTTGTCAGCATGAAATGGAGAAATCATCATGATGTTCAAAGAGTGAATTCTGGGTAGCCCAAAGAAAGCATATGAAAAAGAAGCCGAATAGCCTGTCCTGCAAACATCAGGAGAGCTCATGGCACCAGTAATTTTCCTAAAGAAAAAAATGTTTGTTTTCCAGTGTGGACTTGCCTCTTGTTTTCACCCAGAATGCAGTTCACGGGGCACAGTGTAGTAACGAATCCTGCAGATCAAACAGCTATGAATGTTTTCAGCATATAAACAACAGCCTGCAAAGAGCAGGAATTTGAACTCAGGTCTACTGGATGACCTGTTAAACCACTGATCTTTTGGCTTTAAGAAGCCTGGAAGTCATCAGCAGTTCACATCATCCAGGACAGAGGAAGGAGAACAGGCTGCAAATACTGGCTGAAAGTCTTTAAAACAATCTGAGAATTACTAATTATATTTTGTTTCTGGCAGTAGTGCATTTCCTCCAGGGCGGATTGAGTTCTGAAACCTGTAGCCAGTAATTGCAGCCTGTTTTCGTTGTCTTGCACTGAACAAGCTACACTGCTACAAGCCTTTTCTAGGAGTTTGAAACTCACTGCTAGTGTTTTTGCAGCCTCCCTTGGGGAAGTCATGACACTGCTCAAGCTAATTAATATTATCTTCTCCTTTCAAGTTACAGCTCTCGGAAAAACATTTTGCTCTAACTGTCTTTTCATTTTTGGAGTCTAGCCAAGAAAGAGCAAAGAGGAAGAAAAGGTAGGGGTGTCCATGCCACACTGACAGGCTTGGCATAGGCTCAGAAGGGCAGTAACCTCAGGCAAGAGCTTTAAAAAGAGTTGGGTTTCCCACTCTCACTCACCTTATCAAATAAACAATTATAGATTTGTGAAGCCACATTAACACTCCTTTCTCTACAGTTGGCTCCACAGTTGATGATAGCACAAGGTGGACAGAGAGCAAAGACAGGTGTTCAGCTCTAAATCTTTTAACACAAGGGCCATAGAGCTCACTGATGCTCATGATCTTTTATTTTAGCCTTTATAGATTCTGGCTGTGCATCTACTGGGTACTACATGAGCTCCACAGACTCGTTACTCACCTTAATTGGTTCATTTTTTCCTTCTCCTAGATAATTCCTTTAAATCTGCATAAAGGAAACACAAGGTCTCTCCAGTAACTGTTGTCTGAGCAAGGACATTATAGGCAGCTGCTTCTCTTCCCTCCATGGGATGCTTACCTTGAGAAGCTGATATGAGCCAGGAGACAGATTCCCAGACAATGATACAGGAATGATAGGTTTCCTGGCCAGCAGGGAAAATGCCCTGACACAGGAATATTTAACAGATTCAAACTCTTTCATCCATTGTAACTTGGGTATGAAGGTTTCCTTAAATGTTTCTTTGGGCCCTCTCCTATGTTCTGCAGATGAACAGTCCTGCTGCTTTCAGCCATAAAACTTTATGTTCCTTAGGTAGATGAGTGACTGAATTATTTTTTCACTTACTAGGAGTTTTAGATGACTATCCAGGCAGAAAAATTGCATGTCCCTGACACTTCTCTCAGCAGGAGGCCTTGTGACTCACCAATTTTAGACTTTCATACTTGATAATAATCCATGGTGGCAAAAATAGATACAATAAGCTCAAATGGGAAAACCTTTCAAATGTCAGGTGGGAGGACTACTTAAGATGAATCCATTTGGCCTTATCATTGCAACTGCTAGAAAGTTGTGGATGGTACTTAGAGACTTTATATTACAGACAAAGGTCCCCAGAACACTCAGAAGAACAGCACAAATCTGTTTCAATTCAGATCCCTGTTTTCTTCCAGCCTCTGAGATTATCTACTCTATGGATTAGGCTAGTAGCCCAAGGAGCTGTTCTTCCCAGAATATGATTCCCTTCCACTTACATCTGTCCTATTGACAATAGTGCTGTGGTATCTAAGCTGGAAAAGTGCTTCGAGAATGGCAAGAGTTTGGGGAGTTCATGCCTGAAACACCTCAAGTGTTTCCCTGTTGGTTTACCCAGACACACAGAAACCTGGTGAATCACAGCTCACCCAGCAGCAGGGTCAGTTTTCAGAGTTATGAAGATCTATAACTGTGTCAGGATGCTCTTTTCTGTTCACATCTGCTGAAAAATAAAACATGCTATAGAAAGAAGTGGCAAAATTCTTATTGCCAAGTTGTTGGACACAGTGACCTGAAAGAGGCTGAAAATTATGCATAATTCTGAATTGGTGAAGCTCATATTTATTAAAAAGAAAGAGACAAACGCAATTTATGCATCATGATAAATGATCTGCTGCTTAGTGGAGATAAATAACCATCCACTTATTCTATCAAACACTGTGACATTTATGTGCTTTCTTATTAAATTCATAATCAAGATGAAAAATCTGTCCCTGATCAAAGTTGTCTCCTTCCCAACTTTGGAATGTCCTTCCAAAGGTAAATGAAGCATTCCAGCTGCAGCTCCCTCAGGTGTTGTATCATAATTTGTGGGTTACATACACAAGGTTTTTTAATGGATTTAGAATAAAATAGCTATGCAGAAGTGAAAACATGTTTTCCTTTCCTGAAAGGAGAATCTATCTTTTTTTCAGAAACTGCATTTATACAGACTATTCATACCCAGCCCTGGATAGGAACAGTAGCTACATTACCAGCAGTTCAAAATATATTTTTAGAAATCAGACTATTATCAGAAATTACTTCCCAGAAGAAACTGAAAGCACAAATGTTCTCCAAGAGAGATTTCAGACAATGCAAAATCTAAAAACATTTGAAATAGATTTGCAAGCCTTGAGATGTTTCCTTTATACATGTTTTTATGCAGTGACATGCACAGGAACAGGCAGCCTTTGAAGGTCAGAGTTAGAAAGTGGAACCTTTCTTTATATTGAAAAAGTCCTTCACTGAAACACTGTCTTTGACTCATTCTTCTTTCATCAGGGTGAATAAGTAATTTACAATTTGATCTCATCTGAATGAGCCACACATCTTCCATGAAGTAAAGCCTTTCTGAAATAAAACATTTCATGAACTTTTACACTGTTAGCACTGACTGAGGTAAACAAATTGTCTGGTGGCATAGCTGTAATTTGCCAAAAAGGTGGTTCTGCAATTTCTGAAGGTTATTAATTTGAACGGTATTTACAGGACACTGATCAAAAACACTCTTCAGTGAATAGATAGCAGGCTACATATATTCCTGGCAAATAAGTGCTATTCTCCTTATGAGTGAGTCCTATTACTCCTCAAGCCTTGAATTTAATTAAAAGATTAAATATCACATGCACTATTTGGCACCATTCAAACTACAATTTGAATGTTTTATCCAAATATTACTATATTTTTACCAAACTGCTTCATTAAACCAAGTAAGCATCTTCAAGTGGTCTGCTTTTCTCCTTTTCATTCATCTTTTTACTCAGCTTTACATTTATTGCTACCTTTTTGTTTCCTTCTTACTTAAACCATCCTGTTAATTTTCTTTCTTCCCCTCTAACTTAAGTTCTGTAAATGTTTATAGTTTTCTATCATTTCTTAGATTTATTTTTTTTTTCTGTATAGGTTTTAAAAATCACAAATGGGAGTTATTTTGTTATGGTATTTTATGAATCTTATTCAAGACCTGTTCTTATACTTAACTTGCTTTTCTTAATATATTTATTTTTTATTCACCCAATAGTATTCATATTTCTAGTATCAAATCAAGTCTGCCCTCTGAAGACTTTTTGCAATCCTCAACAGATACCCCTCCTCCGATACTTATCTAACTCCTCCTGTTTATGGCAGACTCACTATTGTGCACATAAAGTAGTTTTTTTCTGTCTTTTCCATAGTGCTAATAAATTATATTCATGCCTAGTCTGACTTTGAATATAATTCCTTGGGGTTGGATGTTAAAAATCTACATGTATCACATCCTTGTGAATCTTCAGCTTTACAAAAACTAATTTCCTCTTCTCAAGGTATTTTAGGGTTAACTAAGAAACATGCTTTTCTTAATGGTTTTCAGATGCTGAAGACTCAAAAGTCCTACCAAAGCCACTAGAAGCTATGGGGATTCAGCATCTCTGTATGCCCTTGAAAATGACTTTTGGCAAAATTTCAGTTCATCACTTACAATGTCTGGTGCTTCGTCACAAATAATGGCTGCTTGAAAGCTGATTTAGGCCATTGACCCATCACTTTTCACAGAGCAGTTTCCCACTTCTTTTCTATTTGCTGCTTTCCTCTTCTTCAGCCACACAATTTATCTTCATCCCTCATTCCTGCCACAGTTCTGGCCTCTAGAGACCACAGGTGAGGCACCCCTGCCAAGACTGAGAGAACCCATTATCAAATCTTTAATCCTGATTCCTTTTTCCCCTCCCCTTTCCTGGCTGTCATGGTTGACATGTACTCTTCCTGCAAGACAAAATACCACATTAGTAGAAAAATATTCTGAGGTGACACTAGTTTGGGAGTCCCTTCTGGAGCTCTTATCGTGGAGACTGTGGAGTATCTCTCTCAAGCTAGAGAAAAGAATATACACTTGCAAAATAACTGGGATTTTGATATTCTAAATTACACTAAACGTTACTCTGTTAACCTCTGCAACTTCACAAACAACTCCTTAGCAATCGTGAATTGCTGAACAATCTGGCACTTACAAGACTTGTGACTTTTCAATTCATTATATGGTTTTAATTAAATACTTTCGGATTTTTTTAAAAGCTTTATCTCTGCTTCAGGGGAATCTCTTTTCTTTGATTTAATCCTTCATGTAAATCCAAAGTGTCTGATATTACAGAATTTAAACTTTCCAGATTCATTTCTATCCTGCTTGGTTTTCTTTTTATGTGGAAAAAATAAAATATATCTATAATAATAATCATATAATCTTTAACAGATGCTTAGAGTAAGATAGAAAGACTCTCAATGGCAGTCTTACATTACTTATTTCTTTGAAGTTTCTTACTTCTTTCACTGAGTCTTCCTACAGAAATGCTGAGAAACCTGTTACACTGCAGCAGGGGTCTAACCAGAGGAAGCCTGTAAAGCCCAGCTATGCCACACACTGCTCCTTGGGGTCCTCCTCCTGCTCTGTTTTCAGCGATGGAAAAGGACCTAGACTTCCTCATTTCTACAATGCACAGACGAGGCAACAGAGATGAGGAATGCACGGACGACAAAGTGCCCACGTCTTCGGAAGAAGTGCCCTCGTGTTTCTTCGCACTGCAGCGAGCCTCAGCGCCTGGT
>NW_008598033.1:106912-127381 GCF_000691845.1 Merops nubicus
CCAACCCTGCTCGTCCCCACCGGCTCTCCGCGCGGGAAGCCTATCGACTTTCAGAGCAGCAACCGAGATTTTAGCTGGACACAGCTGGTCGCTCTAGGCCGAGTAACGTCATGTCGTGATGAAGGTAATCTCTTTGAAAACAGCGACAAAAACCTTACATATCAGATATAAGACAAAAAATAACCAGGTTATAAAAAAGAGAGATGCTGGTGTGCCTTTACGGTCCAAATTTCTACAAATGTGATCCCAGAGATCCAGGATGCAAAATAAAGTGTTTATGAATATATGGTGAGCTTAAAGCCCAAAATAAATAAATAAATAAATAAATAAATAAAAATTGTTTTTCTAGACAAGCATGAATTTTGCCAAAATTACAGGTTAAGTATACTGCATGTAGTTCCCACTAATGGAATAACACAAATGAGGGGGGTTGCAGGGTTTTTTTAGTGAGAAGATCTCTCAGTGCAGGTCAGCATTGTCTTACCTCATGTGAAAACATAAACTGAGATACAAAGATGGAAAAAATCTTCTACCAGTCGCTCAGCAAGCTGCTGTTAAGGGTGGGGAAACATCAAATCCTCCCAAATCCATCATCAAGAAGAGTGACAAAGTACTTCTGCACAAAACTGAGGGACTTTTAAGGGTGATAAGATGAGGCAAACAACTGCTAGTCAGGGCTGAGATTGTTTAGCTCTGTGGTCCCTCACTTCTTAACAAGAACAGAAAAATTATATATTACACTGTGTCCGACGAAAAGTCCACCTAGCTCAGTGTGATACCTCCACCAAATAATAGCAGCAGGTGTCAAAACAGTAAAAATTTTACAAGACAGAAAGTAGAGGAGACTCTCTCCCACTTTGTCTACCAATTCTCAGCAGTCAGCTGTTCAGGGAATTTCTGAACCAGGAGCTGCGTCAGGACTATCTTATTAATCAGTCTGTGATCAATCTATTCAAGCAAAATTTTCTAACTCTTTTTAAGACACTTAAAGTTTTGGACTCCACAATATCTTGTGGCAGTGAGTTCCATCAGTTAATCATCTCACAAAAGATAAATTACTTCCTTTGTTTGTGTTAAACCTGCTGCCTGATATGTTAACGTTGTATCACAGTACTAATTCCTTCTCTAGGTGCCAGAACAGCAAGTACCTCTCCTGTATTCACTCAGGAGAAAGATGTCACACTGTTTTCCTTGCTTACACAACCTCTGACTCACAAATAGTTTTGTCACGTTTGTTGACCCTGGATATCAAATAGCACATCCAAACCCATTTTCATTTTATTCATACCATACTACGTATATGGTGCTGATCTGAATCACGAGATTTTAAGTAACCCTTTATAGCATAAATATACAGACATGAGCAGCCTATTTTTGAGTTGGGAGCAGTTGATTTTCTCTTGTTTTCTTGCTGTGAAATATCCAGCATTTACTGAGAGAAAGGGCATAACAGAGTCGATGGCTTTTGTTGTGTCTCTGATGTAGTTCCTATATTGCTATTTTTTTTATTTGAAACTAAATACATTAAAAGTATGACATGTCATGAACAAAACATATTATTGCCAGTATGAAGGATGCTATAGCTTTAATTAGCCATTACCTGCACCTTCTTTCACTTACATGCTGGTGTCAAAACAAAAGCAGTAACTATGTATAAGAAAACAGCAACGTTAAAACATCAGTGGCTTTCAAACACTCTTTTTTAGTTGTTTTTGTTTGTTTGCTTGAGTTTTTGGTGGTGGTGGTGGTGGTTGGTTTTTTGGGGTTTTTTTGTTTTTTTTTTTTTTATATTTCCCTACCACTACATATTTTTTTGTTATGCCACATACATCAGAGAACATTCCAAGTCCCAAGACTTCATAGTGTTGTTCCTCTCAGTGCAGACCACCACATCACCCACCCAAATCTCCTCTCTCACTTTTCGTACTTCTACAGCTGCAGACAAAGCAGTATTATACTTTGTTATCAAAATAAAGAAATCATCTAGACTTCAGAATTGCAGCAAGATCTTGGCTGATCAAACAGTAAGACCACACATCAACATCAGCTGATATTTCTGAATAACAATCGTGTAGCACAAGTGAATAAAGAGCTTGTATATTACAGATGACTTTGATAATTAACTCCCGTGAGAAACTCATTTTCACCTAGGGACAGAAACAACAGTTCTCCAAAAGGAAGAAAAAAGTCAGTTTTCTCCTTTACAAATTCCCTCATGATGCAGAAAAAAACTTGCAATTAGTCCATGCAAGAGATGAACATGATTTTAAGGAACAGGTTCTCTCTCTTTCTGTTACATTGGTTTCAAGACCAAAAAGGCAAGTGAAAATTCCCAGGCTCTCTTGACATTATTAAGAAAAACAGTGTACTGGTTTGTTTCACCTGTAGCAGGGTTTGACAGGACAGACATTGTGGGATTTAATATGACAAAGCTTTAGTTCCTGATTAGGTAGGATGGATTATGGGGAACACTATGCAATTGTAAAGTCCTTGTTGTGAAACTCCAGGCAATTCAGTTGGTGGGAGTTCTCCTTACAAAACAAGAGCTTATGTTCGGACTTGTGAAACTTGGGTGGGGCTATAAATGAAATATTCATCTAGATGATACACTTAGTAGTCAGTGGCTTAAAGTATTCTAAGGAAGTGAGTCCATGACAACTGAAAGAGGAAAATAAGAGTTCAGTCTTGACTCCCTACAAATGGGGTACATTGCCTGGTAAATATGCTAGCACAAGGGATGGAAAAGAGCTAATGGGCTTATGGGATTCATCTTTGCTTTCCATTATCCTCACAGATTGTTGCTTGGTGCTTCTAGCTCAGCAGGCTCTACCACAGCTACAGGGGAGCTACTGTACTCAATAATCAGTGTAGTTCCATTTCCCATTCCTGTGTGATGAGTCCCTCAAAATGAGAAACCACAGTAGCAAAAAACTCTCCACAACCAGCAGCTGAACATTGCCCAGAAATAAATATCTTCATGTATAATATCTTTATCAATCTTCTTAAAAAGAAGAGTGCACCCTCAGTAAGTTTGCAGATGACACCAGGCTGGGTGGAACTATTGATCTGCCTGAGGTTAGGAAGGCTCTACGGAGGCACCTGCACAGGCTGGATCGGTGGGCCAAGGTCAATTGTATGAGCTTCAACAGGGCCAAGTGCCAGGTCCTGCACCTGGGTCATAACAACCCTATGCAATGCTACAGGCTTGGGGATGAGTGGCTGGAAACCTGCCCAGCAGAAAAGGACCCTGCAGTGTTGATTGACAACTGGCTGAATATGAGCCAGCAGTGTGCCCAGGTGGCCAAGAGCATCCTGGCTTGTATCAGAAATAGCATAGCCAGAAGGACTAGGGAAATGATCATCCCCCTGCGCTCAGTACTGGTGAGGCCACACCTTGAATACTGAGTTCAGTTTTGGGCACTTCAATGAAAGGAACATATTGAGGTGCTAGAGTGGGTCCAGAGAAAGGCAACAAAGCTCATGAAGGACTAGAGAACAATTCTTGTGCGGGGTGGCTCAGGGAACCAGGATTATTTAGTCTGAGGAAAGGCAGGCTGAAGAGAGACCTTATTGCTCTCTACGACTACCTGAAAGGAGGTTGTAGAGAAACAGGTGGCAGTCTTTCTCACAGGTAATGAGTGATAGGATGAGAGGAAATGGCCTCAAGCTGTGCCAGGGGAGGTTTAGGTTGGATATTAGGAAAAACTTCTTCACTGAAAGGTTTGTCAAGCATTGGAACAGGCTGCTCAGGGAGGTGGTCAGGTCACCATTCCTGGAAGTATTTAAAAAACTTGTAGGTGAATTGCTTAGGGACATGGTTTGGCAGTGGACTTGGTAGAGTTAGGTTAATGGTTGGACTTGATGATCTTAAAAGTCTTTTCCAATCTAAATGATTCCATGATTCTATGAAATACATTATGATCATTTTCATCAGACCCCAAGTCTTTCTCTGGGTCTTCTTCTTCCTCTTTCTGACCATCTGATAGATGCTTGGCCATTTAAATCACTCAAATCTCCAGCACCAAAACCAATACTCTTTCAGCACATGCTGTCAGCACAGTTTGGAGCTAGCAAATCATCACTTCAGTGAACTCAGCCACAGGTGCAGGGCACCAGCATGAATGACCCAAATCCTCCAAGATCACACAAATGGATTTAGCTTATCTCTGCCAAGATGAAGAGAAGTCTTTAAATTGCTGTGAATAGAGTCTTTTTCCTGTAGGATTAAGGAGGAGACAACAGCCCTCACCCTCTGCCTAGTGGATATCTCCTGCAGAGTCAGGCCATTGTGCTGGTTCACCACCATGCTCTTCCTGCCTGCCATTGCTCTTGCCCACTTCCCACCCAAACCTCTGTTCTGCTCATCTGTCATTGTCACACTGAGCTCAGCTGTGCCGCAGACTTGATGACTTTCTTGCAAGAACAGCTGAATTCCATTGAGCTGAGAGAAAGAACTGGAGGGGCAGGTGCAGCGTAGAGTTGTGCTCTTCTAGTGAACATGGGGAGCGCAACAGGCCTCAGGTTCTGCCATATGAGCTTTCTGTGCAGCACACTATTCCCCCAATGACCATCTGGGCTGAGGTTCCCAGGACTAGGACTTCAGAGTCATCCGTGCATGTGAGTGCTGTTTGCAACGCTATAAATTTGTTACAAGTGTTGCATTTTAATAAATTAAACAAAAAGAAAGTTGGGGAGATGGACTTGGGCTGACTGAAAAGGTTCACAGTTTTGGCACGACTTCAACAGAAGTAGAGGGAAAATGTGAGAAGCTGAAACATTTCACTTGTAGTTTCTGAGGTTTATTTTTGTTATTTTGTTGGTTTGTTTTTTTGTTTTGTTTTTTTTTTTTTAAGGTATTTCAAAAGAATTCAAAGCAAAATAAAATTTGGGCTAACTGGAAACATTTATTTTGTTTTGAATTTTTTTCCTTCAGTTTCGCTCAGCCAGAAATAAAAATGGGGAAGCTTTATGACTACAAAATATTTCTATAATTTTCTATTAAATATTTTGGTTTTATTTCAGACAAACTGCACTAAGGTATTTTGTGTAAAATGTTTTCTAGGACTATAAGCCCACTTTTCTAAGAAAAAAAAAAAAATAAAAGTGATTGAGTTTTGCCTAAGTCTGCCCAACCCCCGATACAAGTGTTTCTATTTTGTTTTATGAATCTCTCTTGCCATTATATTTGTATAAAGCATTTTTTGCATCTGGTGCCTTTGGAGAATGTCACTTCTATTCACTGTAAAAATTCATTTTCAAAACAATCCTTTTGGCAAAAGAGAGGAAAGGCCATCGTAAGTAGAGGAGCACTGTATCATATTACAGATGTTCACTGCTATTAAGCTTTTTACTGTTGAGAACTAGAAACACTCACAAATTGTCAGGAAAGATACAGGAACACATATGATATATGTAGAACTAACAAGGTAAGGTGCTTCATAACCAGCCATAAAAGCACATGGGAAGCCAATCTAGTCTCCCTGCTCTGGGTGAGCTTGTGAGAGCATTTCACTCAAATCACCACTAAGCCTTTCCTTTCATATATGTTGGCACAATCAAGTTTCTAGCAATTGTCCTGGGAGTCAAAAGACAAAGTTGTAATGTCTAATGAAAACTCTAACTGGAAAAGGCTGTAAGATAACACAAAATATCTTCAAAATCAAAATAAAGGGAAAAGGGAGAAGGAAAAAGGAAAAGGGAAAGAAGAAAAAAGGGAAAGAAGAAAAAAGGGAAAAGAGGCAAAGGAAAAAGGGAAAAGGAAAAGAAAGCAAGGAAAAGGGAGGCCGTTATGGAACAGAAGATAGAATATTTGTTTCTCCATCCTTTTTCAGAATCAATCCCATATGAACAGACTGGTGTTTGGAGAAATTTGTATCTACATTTCTAAGGATTTACCAAAGTAAGGTCTAATGGTTCATTTCCAAGAGCAGTGAGGCAAACATGGTGACTTGCAACCAATGAGATCACGTGTAACAGAGAGCAGTGGTGGCTGTCACAGTGTAAGTGAAAAAGAGTTTAAGAAGCACGGGGGTTCCAGGGACTGGAGAGAGGACACAGCCTCTAGAGGATGGGGGTATTCTATCAAGAACTGGGGTCTTTTGTCATGTAGGTATAGAAAGGAAAGGTCGCTGGCAGCAATTTGGGGACAGCAGCTACATGTGGGGATGTGGATGTGGCATAAGTAAGGAGTCTCTGGGTGGAATGGAAGCAGTTCTGGGGTCAGAGGGCTTGATGTGGGACAGCAGACCATATTAATATTCACACAGGTACATGGATACCTTTAAGTGCAACCCCTGTTATAGGTTTGGAGGTGCACACAAGGCCACTCTTCTTCTTCTCGTCACCCTTGGTAGCAAGGATACTTTTGTGTGCCCCAAATGAACAGGGCTCAGTACTCTCACATAGAGTGTCCCAGGTTTCATTACCTTTTAGCCCACACATTCTAATAGGGCAGTCCCTACAAACATGCTTCATAAAAGAAGAGTAGCAGGAAAGTTGAAGACCACAGGGGATTATACATAATATATAAAGGAAACAAACACCAAATAGAAAATTAAAGAAAGCTGGATTTGGTTTTTTGTTTGTTTTTTTTTATTTTATTTTATTTTATTTTAAAACGGACTAAGATATTTGAATGTTTAAAGGAGACGGAGAAGACACAGGGGAGAAGAAGCAGGAATATGCAAGAGATTGAAAGAAGGACATGTGTTTGGGAGGATGTTTATACTTCAGTCATCACAAGGAGGGAGTGGAGATAGTCTGGAGCTCACTTTTTCTCCTCACTTTTCTTATCCATCTAGTCAACCTATAGACCTTACAGGTACTCCTTCTTAGAGGAACAAAGTAACTCTTCATCCTCTTCACTTCTTATACTCTAACACACAGCTGATGTCACCATCAGTGACATTTGAGATCTCAAGAATCTCTCTGTAGTGTGTGCCTCTTTCCTGCAGTGTGAAGTCAGAGAAAACAGAGGTGGAAGTAAAAACAGGTGGAAATATAGGGACAATAATGCTGTGAGGCACAGGATTTAGCAGAGGAATTATTTTAAATTCTGAACAGATTTTAGTTAATTGACTACTTGATGAAAGAAACAGAACTAATTCCTATCCATTGTTCTTCCTGTTGATGAAAACAAACAAACAAACAAACAAAATAAAAATAACATTTAAAAAAAAACAAAACAAAAAAAAAACCACTAAATTTGTACCCAAGTACTTTTACTTGAGGAAGAAAATCATGGTGCAGTGCAACTTTCCGTTTTGTTATACATGAAGAAAATTGTAAATAAACAGTTGAAATAGTGTAGGCAAAGAATAAATATGAAGATATTTGTATAAGATATGTAAGCTTAAAGTTCAGTTATTTGCCATGCAATTCTCCTAGACCAGAATCTCCTCTCAGGTCCCAAACCTAAAGGCAACTTAGATATATGAAGGAGAAGGTATTTTTCCAGGTGTATTTTGGCTTACTACATGTTGGGCTACAGGCTGATCTACTCAGGGATAGAATGGGGAAGACATTTTACTCAGCTGGGCTTCTGAGAGCTAATAGTTGAAATCCCCTCCATCTCAGCCAGTAAATACACACCTCTTTTAAAAGTGCAGTAATGTGTTTTGCCCCATTATGTAATACCTAACAAACTGATTTTCTTTACGAAACACAGTTGTAAGGAGAATACATAGCAGAAGAATAACCTTAGTACAGATGATTCAAAATTGATAATTTTTTAGGATTCAAACTGATTTATTAGACCTTGGGCTGCTGTTGTTGGTTTTGCCCTGCCTTCTGACTTGATATTAATAGAAGTTTAAAAATTAAAAGCAGAACTCAGATGTGAGAATTTGGGAAACAAAACTAAAATAACTTTGCTTAAACTCTACTGCCTTAAGCAAAATGCAGAGAAACCAAACAATTCCCCTACTCATCCCATCTGTACCCTGAGGCAGGTTCAGGCTAGAGCAGCACTATCTTTAGGCAGACAGATTAACTAGCAGAGATACAAAACAGACTCATCTCCTTGGCTGACGTTGCTTGTGCTGGGATACTGGAAAGTGATGCTGTCTGCTGTGTTGTTACAAGGACCTGAGGTTGTGACTCCTGCCAGGAGCACTGCTGCTAGAGAATCCCTCTTTGCTAGCTAGTACTGCTTCTCCCTTTGCCATGGCCAGAGCCTACCAGCCTGGTTCCCCAGAGATTTCTGTGTAGTTCCACCCAGCTAGGCACTCACCCACAGCTGTCCTCACCCAGCTCATGTGTGGCATGACACAGTTCTCACAGCGGAGAATTCTGCCCTAGCTTGGGTATTTCCCTTTGCTGGAGAGATGGAGAAAGGCCAGAAACACAGTAAGCCCAAGAGAAATCCTGATGTGTTTGCTACACAGTAGAGCTAGCTAGACACAGAGGCAAATCTATAGCAGCTTCACAATGACTTTTTCCTCTACTCTGCAAAATAGATGGAGGAAAATTCCTGAGCATTTATCCTTTTTTTGTTTTGTTTTGATGTACAGATCCTAGGAATTGTACATATTGTACCTGACATACAGTTTTGAAATATGGGATTCGGCCCCTTGTCAACAGTGTAATGAGGTCGATGGAGGCTCTGGTACAGAGTACGAAGAAAATACTGTGTCCTGATGTTCATGGCATGACATAGTTGCAACAAATAATTATAAAAAAGCACCTTTGATATGTAGCAGTGTTGGTTTAGAACTTCCACTTCTAAGTAGTCTTTTTAGTCATGGCTCTATGTAAGACGACAAAAAATGTGATTGAAAGTATAGAATTTGCTGTAGACAGAAATACGATGAGATGAAATAAAGTTCTTCCCTTTTAGATAGTCATCTCAGGTGTTTCTCACATATATTGACAAATAAGTAAGATTAAATGTAGTTAAATAAGAGTTACTTAAAAACACAAACAGAACTGAGGAGAAACTGATAAGGTTTTAAACATATCAAGTTTGTTTTTTTTTTTCATTCTCTCAGCTTGTTATAAAGAAACAACGTTGTCTTTTTTACACCATTGTCTCTATTTGTTGTGATTTTTCTTTGGTCTGATTTCCAACTACTATCAAATCACACAGCAGATGAAGAAGTATGTTTTCTTCACCAAGATGTCAATGAGATTTGGCCAGTGTCTTTACAATCAAGGTAATTGTCTTTACAATCAGCGTCTTTACAGCTGCAGTTTATATATTTAACATTTCTTGGTTTCATATATTTTACATTTCTTGATTGAGAACTGTAATTTGTTCTATGGAACTACATTTGGATAGTTAGACTAAATTTTATCTTCAACTGATATCTAAAAGTGGTATAGAATTTAACAGCTTGCCTTGTCATATTTTATTATGAGCATTTTATGCTATTATGTCTGACATGGCCTTTGGCTTTACATCTGGATTTCTGAAGGAAAAGCAGATTTTTAAGGATTTGTTTTGTCTTCTACAGTCTCCTAAGAGACTAACCTAAAACAGTTACGGTCACAAAACCCGAAACAGTTGCAATCACAAAGATGTTTCAGTTAGACACCCTAATCTTTTGTAGGGCTTTTCAGCTTTTGCAGAGGTTTACATTCATCAGCCATCTACATTCATCTGCATAATTGACTAAAGACTTAGCTGAGAAACTCCAAGGACTACTGCAAGACCAGCTAGGTTTCCGTTAGTGGGGATGGACTATGATACAGATCTTGACTGCTTGTGGTTATCAGTGGTTTCTGTGGATTGAGGTTTGTATTTCACAGCTGTTTATTTAAAGAGTGCCAAAAAATCTGGAGCAGAGTTAAGATGTTTCTTTGAGTAGGTGGAACCTAAGTACATTTATACAGAAGAAGGAAAGATCTGTTGAGAGAAGTGTGGTTAGGTTTTAAGTTTTAGCTTTTTAGTGAAGAGCAAAGTAATGTATCCTGTGCAAATCTTGGACTATTTTATAGTTCCTACTTCCCTGGCCAATACAGGGAAAGGCTTTTTTCTCCCTCCAGCAAATGTCTGTCTTTTCAGTGCACAGACTGAACTGTTTTACTTCTTGTGTTCCTGTTCCTTCCCCTCCTCTGCCTTCCAAGTAGATGAGCCAGGATCCGCTTACCTGCCAAAATCAGGTGCATCCAACATGATAACTGATACCATTGCTGATCTGTTCTCTTTCCACATCTTGCTTATTATTCATTGTCCAAAATGTGACCCACACCCTGCATAATGCACATGACTCAAGGCCTCCCCTAGATACAAAATTGTTATTTTCCTCCTGGGCTTTCCTGTAGCCTGCTGCAGTGATGCACAAACACCAATTAAGTTATTTTCACAACACACCAGTGAGACAGCAAGGTATTATTATACCCAATTTAGATGTGGAGAACTAAGGTATGAGAAACTGTGGTTCCGCGTGTGAGTTATCAGCATCTTTAACTACACCAGCTTGGAACATTTTTGGAACAGGACTGACCTATTAACTAAATAAGGTAGAGTTACTGCGGAAAAAAAAAACTATGTGATCATGTAATTAAACACTAAGTCATACCACAAGTGCCCGATAGGGTCAAAAGAATGTTACTCAATTGGCTGTAATTCCAACATTTCCTAACCTTTCAAGCTTAATTTCTGGTCCCTAATTATGTTACTGTAATACAGCTAAAATTTGCAAATTGTAGGATTAACACACAAAAAAAAAAAAAATCAGAAAAAAAAAAAAGGAAATTTAATTAGATTTCATTATCCTGATTTTCACATGAGTCATCAGAAGGGTGTGAGTCTGCAGCCTCATGGTGTAGTGCTACAATTCCTAGGCTGCCACAGGCTGTGCTTCTGTGAAGGTCCAGACCCACCTGCTGCTACCTAAAAGGCAATCTGAGAGGAAAACAACTGTGGCATATCTCTTCTGGATTATCAGTGAAGGATCAGGAGCTTATAAAACCACAACCTAGAGTAGCAGAGGTATTGTATATTTTTATGTGGATGAGCATTAGTTCCAGAGATGTTGTTTTATCAGCAGCTTTTGTGGGATTTTTTGATAACATCAGAGACTCAGATATGGTCTTTGAAGAGAAAAGTATTGATTTTCTCAGTCTCCCAAATATGATCCTTAATGCTGCACTTGCACCTTTAACTGTGTTGATCACACACATTCTGGGTTGTTTCTAATAACTTCATAAAACACTGCAGAGTGCTTTCTCTATTTGTAATTCTTTAAATTGAAAAGCTGAATTCTCAGATAAAGCATACAGGAAGGGGAGTGAAGGTGGTTAGATCTGGATTTAATCTTCTGGCAATGTCACTAAGAAACAATTCAAAAGACTTTTCAAAAGATTTCAAAAGATTTGAAGACTTGAACAGGCTCTTCTGCTGGAGTAGCTCGCCAGGTTTTGAAAGGATTAAATGTCCTATTTCAGAAGTTTCAGGATGTCTTGGAGCAATACTCTCTTGTGGAGAGGTATAAAGTGGGAAATACTGAAACCCAAAATGATAGTTTGGGTCTCCTGTATGTGTGGGACTCACACACAGAAATTGAGTTGTTTTAAAACATTTCACCTACTAATTTATGTTTATAATTCAGTTTTGTGAAAAATAGTACTACATTGCCTGCAGATCCCTAAAGAAAAAGCTCAAATCTTTCACTGTCAGATCTATTTGGCAATCACTGTGCACAGAGTAGTGTACTCCAGAATCTGGCCTAAAACAAGGAGAATTGAAAGAGCTCACTATATAAGAAACAAAGGCATCAGAGACAGGAGACTGAAGAAATACAGTTAAAAATACACCAGAAATCAAATATAAATGCAGTTATGCGCTACATAATGTCCCATCAGGCTTATGACTCCCCTAAACTCAGTTTGTTCTCACTCCAATGAATATTTTCCTTGACATTTTCTCCTCCCCAGGTACTCGCTCTACATATTTTTGTCCACCCATTTCCAAGTGCTCACTTCTGATAGCTGGACAGTCACCTACTTGCCAACATTTCTTCAGCTCACTGGATTCCAGCTGCAATTTCTCTCCCTGAACATCTTATTCAGTTTCATTTTCACCTAGGACATTCCCATTTTTCCTTCTCTTATTGATATAGCTCTTCCCTTCCACTTTCATCCAGCTTTCAAAATTTTTACCCAAGCTTGATAATTTTCTTGAGTAATCAGACCCAGTCTTACACTCAATGCCTACTTGTTTCTTGACCTATCTATTCCCTGGAACTTCTTTCATACCCTTTCCTCAGATTCTTATCATCAGCTCCATTGCACCCAACCTCCTCACCCACACCTTGCCTCACCCACACCTTTACCCCTTCCAATTCAACACACGCAATCACAGACTAAAGAGGGTCTGGTTCCCAAACCATCTCCATTCAGATTACACTGTTTCTTCCTATACAGATCCTGCATTTACTTCAGATCCCCAGGGAAATAAATAAAACCACTTCCCTCATGCTAAGTATCCAAGTTAACATAGCTACTGAAAAAAAATATACCTGCAGGAAGGTGGGTCCAAACCCAAACATTCACCACATACAAAACACTCAAAGATGTCCACAGGAAAACAGAAGGTGTCTCCACTCCACAAACCACTTTTCTTTCTTATGATTTGAACATGGAAAAATGTCTGCAAATTCTATCCTGAGCTTCAGAAGACATGTCCATGGCAACACTGTATATCCAGTTCTCCTACTGAGTTCATCCCTCAGGCGCGAGGAAGAGAGGTCAACAGCCTTTATGGCTATGCAGGTATGTTCAGCTGTAGCAACAATCCATTCTATACAAGTCTTTTCAAGCACTATTATTATTTATACAGGGGCCATATTTTGTTCCTCAGCTTTTGTTTCAATAATGGCCAAACTTCTGTGGCTTCCATTTAAAAAGCAAACTCATTCCAAGATCAACCCATCTTCAGAGATATGCACTTAAATTATTCATATTTGGGTAAATTTAGAAGAAAACACAGAAAAAATGGAAGAATGAGGAAAAACCAACAACCGTTAGGCTTTCCTTTAATAACAGTTTATGAATCTTAATGAATCTTCCTGTAGAAACAGAGATTGATTAAGTAAGTAATATATAGGATTAACCTATTACAGGGAAAACTAGTTCATTTAGAAAATAAAACTTTTTAGAAAATAAATCCTTTGTATGTATTTAGTTATGGAAGGCTTTGCTCTACACTGGAACAACTTGCACATTTCTCAAGAAATCAGTACCTGTTGTACATTTGGTAAAGCACACACATTAGTCACTGCTCTCTTTTCCTAGAACTCAGCATTATATTCCCTGAAGAGAAGTCTGCTAGGAACACTTTTGAATGAACTTCTACAGACAAAGAAATATCTGCTCTTGAGTAAGCAAACTGAAGTGCTTGTCAGCAATCTGTTGACAAAAAACGAGTTCAAAAAGTTAGTGTCACATGATCTGCAGCTTTATTGTAGCACATATTCTGTTAGTGTTTCACAGAATTAATTCCTGTATCTTCTTTTTTCTTTATTACCAGACAAAATTAGGCTTACAAAGCAATGACACAGAGCAAGACTAAAACTAATTGCAACAGATATCTCCCTACATATAGACTATATATTTTTTCTGTGTACTAAATTACATTTTATTTACAGATTCCCAGCAGCCTTTTATGTAAAAACATCATGAATCACAAAAAGGAAAGAATAAGTAGTAAGAAAAAAAATGTTTCTGATCATTTGCTAATTTGTTCCTCAAGGAACGTATTTTATTCCTTATCTCCGCTCTTGTTATCTTTAACAACTTCTGTAATTTAATTGTGGTTTTTGTTTATCATTCAGACATGTGGCATGAGTCCAGTATTACAACATACAAGAATTTATTGCAATTTTTTGTTGTCAAGAGATAATAAAAGTCATGAGCTCTATCCAAATTAGAAGCTTGAGTTTATCTTTTAGTTTGAAACATGTAATCTACCCAGTTGTCTGGGCAGGCAGGCACAAAGATGAATCAGGAGACTTTAATGATATCTAGATAATTCACAGACATAGATTGTGCACATCAGCATTGTGACTCAGTGTATCAGACCAGCCCGTGATTTGTGCCACATTAATAATATATCCTGTTGATCCATTGGCTACACTGTGCAAGGCTGACCTTGGAAAGAGGACTGGATGGTCTCTAAACATACAGGGGTAGAGTAAAAGCTGGAAATGTTTATTACTATTGTTTATGTTTGTTTGTTTATTTGTCTGTTTTTTCCTGTGCAGCGTAGGATCTTTTCTTAGGGCTCTTTCACCTTCATGTTTTCTCCTACTCCTACGGCTGAAAAAATCCAGGAAAATCAGCCAGCAGCTGGAGCTGTAGGTTTGTGCAGTAGCTTACACAATAAATGGCCTAGAAATACCTGTTGTCATTCTTTTTATTCCAAAATAAGTTTCTCAGAACTAGCCTTACATGTTTAAAAAAAAATTAAGTAAAACAGAAGTAACACTTAATCATAAAAGGATTACTTTGAAAAGGTTAGCTCAAAAGGATTTTCCCCTTGAATTTGCTTTGTTTGCAGACAGTGACTGTAAGTCTCCTCCATAGCAATATTTGTCCTATGAGCATAGTCCTCAAGGGTTTATTAGATCTGCTCCCTCTCCAGCACTGATGCTGACGTACACACACTCTGGAGATAAAAGGGAAACACATCTGATGCCACACCAGAGGCAGTATCTGATAGTTTCAAATTCTGTTTCCCAAAGAATAACCATCTCTTTCAAATCCTGAGAAAACACCTTTTGCATAAGTACTGTATGGGTTTGGTCTTTTCATGGTACTGTGTATGTTTTTAAAATCCTCAGCACTCCCAAATCTTGCTGAAGTCAGTGGGAACTGAAGTGCACTTTGCTTCTAAGAGTGATCAATGCCTGGTCAAAGTGAGGCCTGAAGTCATACTCAAAGTCATTATTAAGACTTAGATATGAACAACATCTATGAAAGTTAGAGGTGCAGCCAGAACAATTTCAGTCACACAATGCGAATATTTTCCTTTCTGTACAGTCTGTCAGTTCTCTGATATTAAAGGCTGTCTTCAGTTAGGCTCTAGCTCAGCAAAACAACTGAGGCAAGTGCTTAAATTTAGGTGTATGAGTATTCATGCTCAAATCACCCTAAAATGTGTACGCATTACTGTCCCTTATTATTAGAATTTAATCTCTATCCTTTCTTAGTTCGATTCTCCTTTCCCTTCCCTGAGATCCATAGCCCTTTGGAGCTTTCCCAGGCTAATATCTCAGGAATGTTTATCTACGTTTCTAGTTTTGTCTCTCCAGCAAATATATTTACAAATAAAATCTTACACACATGATTTCTTGGAGGGCAAAAGAGGTAAGTAAAGTATCAAGATACAGTTTCCTTATTTTTTTATTTTCTTTCCTTATTTTTTCAAATAAATTCTTTTGGTATAACTATTCTATTCTATTTTTACCAGAGTCTGCTACTGATTTTTTTAACATATGCTGCTTAATTTCAGCTACAGGTATCTCAGTGCCATAAGGTTATTTAATACTATTTTGATTTGAATGTGTGAGTGTAAATCAATAGCAAGATGGATATTTGACCCATTATCTTAATTGTTACCTCAAGTCTCATTCACCATATTTACAGATTTATTTTCTTTTTAATGAGGAAACAAATCTTCGCTTTGTCTGTGGGAGGATTCTGCAGATTGTCAATTAATTTAGAAGTTACAAAGTTTGACTTCAAGCCCTTGGGGTGCTTTGATCCCACACTGAACAGAGCAGAGCTTTCCAAAATAAGCTTGCTAACGTCAGAACCTCTTGTTGCTAAGAGAAGAAGTGAGTGTAGCCTGGTAAAAGCACGTTGTTTCAACAAATCCATTTGAACTGGCAGCCTACCTGTCTAAAGACAATGGAAGTAGTTTTAAGCAATACATACCAGATTGTTACATCAGCCTGTTTTGCTGGAGCAAGACAAATGTGCAATGGTACTGAGGAAAACAGCAGGGGGAAAAAAAAAATCTCCTTCTCACAGAGATGGGAGAATGTAAATGTGTTCTATCAGTCAGAAAACTAATGGAGGTGAGAATGACCTACCCCAGGCTAATAATGTTCAGTACATGCAAGTTCTCAAAAGAATTTCCAATTAAGCGTATTTTTATTACCACAGTAACCAAAGGCTCCACTACTGCATGGTACATTACTTTTAAGAACTGAACATTAATTTAGATCAGAGGTGGTTATTCCCATCCCGACTAGGAGGAATGCTGCACAATATTGACCCCCCTCTAGGAACAGTGTGCACGTTCATACAGCAATCCACATCTCACAACATGTACAATTCACAGTCAGCTACTGACCAACTGATGGATCTCTGTACCACGGTCCTTTATTTCTCTTCAATTTCTAGCCCATTAAAATTGAAACAGCCTACAGTATTGCATTCTGGCCTTCTTAAAGACAAACACATGAAAACACACACTCCTGACAGGCTGAGAATAGAGTAAAATACAAAAGGATCCTCGGCTTTCACAGATTATAAAACGACATGATACAAGTTGCATAAATGGGAATTAAAACCTTGTCACTTTTTGGAAGGTTCACAAGCTCTGCAAATAAATTATAGCTATCACGTGTTTAACTAGTGGTAGTGGAATACATCTTGTTAATCCCCACTGAGCCATGGGAGAAAGCAGAACAGTGGGTCCACAGAGTGAAAACCTCCAGTGAGTTTCAGCGAGAGATAACTACCTCAGCAGGCAAATCACTACACATGTATGGTTGATTCTTTTATCATCTGTTTTGTAGAAATCACTTACATGTCAGTGGGACTGGTTTCTTTTTTCTTCACAAAATTATTGTATCTTAAAAATACTAACAGTTCAAAACCACAAGAGGAATTGCTTCTTGTGGTTTGTATACCCTCTTGCTTTTTTTTTTATTTTTTTTTTTTTTTAAATTATTGCATTTCAATTCCCTTTAAATCACTGCAGGGTGAAATGGCACGTTTTGATGAGCAAGATTGGTCGGCCTTGTGGATACACATGCATTTATACCAAAATCACTCTGCAAGCCCTAAAGTAAGAAAATATCTGTGCTCAAAGGAGAGAAAATATGTTCCTGATTTTGGAAAATAGGTCTTAATTCAAAATCTTATACTTTAGAGTTATTTTGACTCACTTCCAAGAGTTGCTAATCAAGTCGCTGATCAATGCCCCTATCTTACGGAGTGCATACAACAACACTGACTTTAGGGAAATACTCTGAATTCAAGCTAGCTCCACCTTGCTTATATATATGATTGTGCTAATTGCTATGAAGAAAAGTCTTCTAAATAGTATCAACAAAAAAGAAATATTACTGTAATCAGTCAGCCAATATGGAAAGAAAACTCAGTTTTTCGCATGATCCTGAACTAATTTCTCTGGGAGACAGTAGAAAGCACTTGGGATTTCATAGTGATCTTCCTGTCGGCTGGAATAGATTGAATAAAACTTTCTGCTCTCTTAGCCACATTTGTCTTCCTACTTACTGTGTGGTTCTGCTGATTTTAACATTGGGCAACAAACTCTGCCTTGGTTTCTCAGAGTTATCATTAATCTAATTAACTAGCATTAACTCTGTGAGGTCCTGTTGTGGAAAACTCCATGTTAGCATAATATACTGTTAATGCTCTTATTTTGTATGAGCAATTGGAAAATAATTGTCCCTTATTTAGTGGAGTTTACCTCAGTCATGATCTTCTGAGATCACTTGCAGCATACATTAGAATCAGACTCCAATACATATAGGCTTCATAGACAAAGTTTTCACAGGATTTCGTTTCTTATATACAAGACCTTGAAGGTGAAATGTACACTTACTCAATCACAAGGCAAAGATCTAACATCCCTCTAATTAGAAACATGACCAGTTCTGTTAGTTTACCTGAAGGAAGAAAGGCTGTGCAATGGAGTGAGCATTAATCTGGGCCTCAGGAGACTGCCACTCAGCTCCTTGCTTTTCCATGTATCTCCTCTGTGACTTTGTATGAATCGTGTATACTCAAATTCTGAAAGATATTTTATTACCTGCCATTAAAATCTCATTCAATCTCAGTCAGCTCCCTAAATCACAGAACTAAAAATAACCCTATGGGTATAGCTAGGGATTTATGATATCTCAGAATATTCCCTACTGCACTTAAAAGGTCCATCTACATTGTATTACTTTTAGACATTTCCTTGGTATTGCCACCTGTTTGACCTGCTTTTATAAAGAGTTCATTATGGAAATTCCTTAACTTCTCTTAAAAAGCTATCCCAGGATTTAACTATCCTTAGACGGATTACTATGTATCAGAACTGAAATCATTCCATGCTTCATTTCTTCACTTAGAATATAGGATGACTTTTATTATTTAACTGAACTGTTGCAAGAATAAAAATTCTTTCATCTAAGAAAGTTATATTAATGAAGTTTAGGTGCTGAAATCAATACTCCCATTTGAACAGCTTACCTGAATAATCAAAATGAAGCACTGCAATTTGGCAAATTTACAAACAGTCCACACAAAATAACTGAAACATTCACACATAGCCAAGTTACAGAGGTTTTTGACTAAATCAAATTCTGCTGACAGCAGCAAATACAGTTTTACAAAATGCAATAGATTATATTCCTCCATAGATATTTCAAGGGGGGAAAAAAAAGGAACTAAATAGCTGCTTTATTTCATTGTTTTGTCTTCACCAGCTCCTGTTATAGAATTTGAATGTGACAATATTATATGCAAAGAATACACCCCAAAGGAAATATACTGTGCCTACTCATCAGAGCACAGTGATAGCGTTCTTTTCAAAACTCATCTCTGTAAAAGTATGACAGATTTTGATGAACATGAAGTTTCAAAAGAAAAAATAATGCCAAGAATGCTACAATTTTTTTAACTTTATAGTTCAGAAATTATATCTTCAATAAAAAGTTCATTTTTCTGATTCATGGAATTATTGAATGCATTGGATTGGAAGAGAGCTCTAAAGGCCACCCAGTCAAACCTCCCTATGATAAGCAGGGACATCTTAAACTAGGTCAGGCTGCCCAGGGCCCTTTCAAGACTGATCTTGAATGTCTCCAAGGATGGGGCCTCCACCACCTTCCTGGGTAACCTGTTCCAGTGATCAACCACCCCCCTATTGAAGACCGTTTTCTTAATGTCTAACCTAAATCTGCCCTTTTCTACCTTAAAAGCATTACCCCTTGTCCTGTCACTACAAATCCTTGAGAACAGATCTTCCCCTGTCTTCTTATAGGCCCCTTTCAGGTATTTTAACGTCCCCCCTGGAGCCTCCTCTTCTCCAGGCGGAACAACCCCAACTCCCTCAGCCTGTCCTCATAGGAGAGCTGCTCCAGCCCTCTGGTCATTTTCATGGCTCTCCTCTGGACACATTCCTTCATGTGTTGGGAGCTCAACAGTTCCACATCCTTCATGTGTTGGGGGCTGCAGAGCTGGACACAGGACTCCAGGTGAGGTCTCACCAGGGCAGAGTAGAGTGGCAGGATCACCTCTCTCCATCTGCTGGCCACACTTCTTTTGATGCAGCCCAGGATGTGACAGGCCTTCTGGGCTGCTGCTGAGCATTGGTGGTTCATGTCCAGCTTTTAATCTATTAGTACCCCCGAGCCTTTTTTCTCAGGGCTGCTCTGTAGCATGTCCTCACCCAGCCTATATTGATAATGCTGATTGCCCCTGCCCAGGTTCAGGACCCTGCACTTGGCTTTGTTGAACCTCATGAGGTTCACCTGAGCCCACCTTTCCAGCCTGTCCAAGTCCCTCTGGATGGCCTCCCGTCCCTCTGGCATATCAACTTCACCCACCAGCTTGGTGTCATCAATAAACTCACTGAGGGTGCACTCAATAGCACTGTCAATATCATTAATGAAGATGCTAAAGAACACTGCTGCCACTACAGACCCCTGAGGGACACTACTTGTCACCTTTTTCCATCTGGACATCAAGCCATTGAACACTACTCTCTGGATATGACCATTGTGGCAATTTCTTACCCACTGAACAGTCCAACCATCAAATCCATATTTTGCCATCTTCTTCGAGAAGGATGATTCAGAATATGTTTTTCAAATATCAATTTTATTTCTATGATAATTAAATAAAACCTACACAATTGGAATTCAGGATTTTCCAACAATTAGAATGAAGTATTTGAATGGTCACAGCCTTCTGGTTAAATAGTGGATCATGAAAATGTTTGGAAATTTGATTTATTGTCTTGGTGGAAACATTTACCTTAGATTTGAATAGTCAAGTATGGCAGAGAATGTCTTCCTATTTAGCTTTTCTCATAGTAGATAAAGTTAATGTTTTGGGGTTTTTTTTCCCAGGAAATATCAAGTTTAATTCGTTTGGCAGCTGGCATTCAAATATCAGTTTAAACTTAAACATCCTATTGCACAGATTTTGGAAAAGTAATGTCTTTATCTTTGTCAACATTCCCTTTCCCACAACAGATTTTAAAATCTCACACTCTTT
>NW_008598033.1:127412-146423 GCF_000691845.1 Merops nubicus
TAACAAGAAAAGTTTTTACTGTGCTTATTGTCAGAATTTTATAATAGAATGGGGATTGCTGGTTTCTAAGATCTATAATAAAACACATACTCTGTACTCAACCTGTTCAGCTGTGGCTAACTCAAGTAAAACAGAGAAGAATCAGGACCCTTTTATCATTGTAAGTTACAAGACATTGAGTTTGTGCTTCACCTTAATTCCCTGCCACCTCTGTAAGTACCATCTGTGCTCCTTATTTATGTTCACCTGCTTTCTAATGAGCACCTTGCAAAGCTGCAGACCTGCAGCAGCTCTGTTCTCATCTCACTGCACATTACCCATTAAGTCTCCACAGCACACTCTATGCAGAAATAATTTTGTCACTACATCATTATATGTCCTCCCCTTCCAGGGAATACAGGCTGAAATTAACTGCCTAAAATGAAGTTATTTGTGGGGAACAATAGCTATTCCTTCTCTTTTGCCCCTTTACACATTTTCACACAAAGCAAAAATCTCTCACGTCCAGCATCAGTATTGCAACTGGCTCTGTTAAGACCAGGGCAAGGGGTCAAACACTCACCCCCACCCCCCTGAAAATACCCCCAAACAAACAGACCCAGAAACTCAGAAACTTATCTTTGGATCTCATTAACAGGTATGCCAAATGTTCTGAAATGTTCCCACTGTTGAAACATTCACTTCTGCATTAGGTATGTTTCTTGCAAAGTCACATCACCACTGTTCTGTTGGGTTGGTTGCTCTTGATAAAAGGTTATTTTATTTTTCTGTGTTGCACCACATTTTGTGTAAATCACAAGCACATACAAACACACACTGCACTCACCCAGAAGCCCAGCTGCTCATTAATAACTTAATTGTGAAGTAATTCAGCAAACCCTGAACACCATGAAGACAAAAAGTATCACTTCAGAGAGGTCTGATGCTGGGTCAGATTATGAACTATAGTAAGGAACGCTGTTGTCTTATGCATTCTCATGCAGTAGAAGAACTGCGTTCCTCTGAGCCTCTGTCTTATGATCAGTACACCCTGTCATAGCCTGTATTTTCCTTTGTCTGCCAGACTGGTGTTCATGTATATGTTTGTGACTGAATGTATGCAAGGAGTGCACAGAGCGATAATCTGCCCTAATACTATTTAAAACATCATTGTACATTTGTGTTTATTAGTGATAAATTGCATGTACAATTGATTTTTTTTTTAATGTAACAGTGGCTTTCATTTTCCTCTCCACCTATTTGGTATAAGTCTCATGTTAAGTAAAAGAAAAAAAAAATTATATTCTCTGATATTTTTAATCTCATAGTTCCTGAAAGTCTGATCATGTATGAACATTTATGCCTCTTTGAGGCATGTGGGATAGGATACTAAATGCTACCCAAGCAGAACTATTAGAAATCACTCTGATTTTGTGAACATGTTTTACCATTGTAAATAACTTAAAACAGTAAGGTTAGACAGTCACACACTCTCTTAAAATCAGAGTCTTCACAAAACATAAAATTACAAAACAGTAATGGAAAATTATGGCTGGGAAGAAACTGTGATCCACATTACTAAAATTGGTACATTTACAAAAAACAGGGAGTAAAGTACACATGGAATGACATTTTCTACCTGAGCCACGTCCTCTGTTTAGCAGGGTTTGTCTGTACCTTCAGTGTGGTAGATCACCAGTCTGTCAGCCAAGGGCTGGTCTGAAAGCTCTGTGCTGTTTGCTGTTATATTTAAGAAAAGATTATGCAACTCACCTTCACTGAAGAAAACAGTCATAATCTATTGATTTTAATGGCAAAACAGAATATGGACTAAGAATATATGTAACAACTTTAGGAGAAAAAAACATTTCAAGGAAATTGCAGAAAGTGTTTCAGATCGGAACTTTCAACAATGAAAAATCTCTACAAAAATTAAAAAGCATGTTAAGGGATGGAAATGTGTACTACACAGTTCAGCTGCCATACACTTATACGCGAAAAACACAAAGGTTTGCAATGTAGAAATGATGTTGCATGTTTGCAATTCATCAGTAACCAAATACTGGCTTCTCAGTGTGCCTCTTCTAATGGTGCTCTGATGGATTAGCATTAAAAGATTTCTGCCAATGAAGTACAGTTAATATAAAGCTCAAGCTAGTCATACAACACAAATATGTCTAAGAATTGAATGTAAAATATTTTTTTGTACAATATTGAATAAAAATAAATGTAAACTAGAAAATCTCATTACCTTGGAATTCACTGGTTGGAAAACCATTTCTCTGCCACACCTTCAGAAGGGGAAAACCCCATTCATTTCCTGTCCTAAGCCCTGTTCCAACTTGTACCGCGTAATTAGTTCCAATGGTTGCACTACTTAACAGATACATTCCTGCCCAAGAAACCTAGTCAAGTGTTGAGATTATATCTTTATTTAAATTATAAGATAAAAATAGTGCCACGTATATTTTTGGGTAGTACTTCTCCCTTCCCCATGGTATTAAGATATCAATCTGTAACAATGATGCTGTGAATCAAGCCATAACTCTTAAAATCCTGCTGAGAAAACATAGATTATACAGTCACAGAATCTGGTCCAATTCCTCTGCTTGGGCAGGGCCACCTTGAGTCAGTTGCCCAGGACCAAGTCCAGAAAACTTTTGAATATTTCCAAAGATGGAGACTCCATAACCTCTCTGGGCAGCCTGTGCCCATGCTCAGTCACCCTCACAGTGAAAAAATGCTTCCTGACGTTCAGAGGGAACCCTCTGTGTTTCATGCTGTGCCCGTTCCCTCCTGCCTTGTCACTGGGGACTTTGGTTCTGTCTTCTCTATAACAGCCTTTCAGATATTTATACATATTGATGATATTCCCCAAAAGTCCCAATCCCACTTCATGTATCACAAAGATTAGCTCAAACCTGTTTCAGCACTGAGCCAACTTTTAAATGGCTGCATTAGGCAGCAGACAGTTATTGTAATACCTAAAAGATGGACATCAGTCCTTAGCAAGGCAAGTCCTGATACTGTTAAACATGCAGGACTTTTTCATCTTTTTTATTTTTTTATTTTAATAAATATTACAATTCATTCTGAGAGCCCCTTTACTTTATTTCTGTTAGTCAGCAGAAAAGCTGACTACCAATTTAGACCTGGGTGTGTCCCTGTGTGTGTCCATACACTCCAGAGAAGGGACAAAGTAGCCTGACTATGTCTGTACCCACCCATATACTTAGGACTTCAAACATAGTTAGGACACAATACATAGAAATAGCCAATTACCTCTGATGGGGTACTTCAGCATTTATGGACACTAACAAGGAAACCACCTGAAGCTACCTGACAGGACACATTAAGCCCATCCCCTGTGGGGAATTCAAACTAGACTCATCCCTTGGCCTTTGTCCCCAGACTAGCAGGGGTCATGCTTTGTAATCAGAAAAAAGATGTCGTTTAGCCATGCATGTCACCATCCAGCTTTTCTAATACCCTGATGGTTAACGTATTCAGGATGAGGTGTGAGATTCTTGGGTTTTTATCCATGATGTCTTCTTCTAGCAAAGTGCCCAGCTACAGGAATATATTGACTAAGAGGGAACACACTTCTCTGTGTTGTAGCTGGACCACTATACAGCCAAGAGATAAGGGTAGTTACTTTTCTTCAGCAGTATTTCTTCTAGATTATTATTCGTAATTACATTATTCATAATAAATGTTATTACATTTTAAGCACGCTAATCATGTATAACTGACTAAATCAATCTACCTCTATTCTTTGTTCTTCCTTCACCAAATGCATTCTGAAATGTGTCTATGCAGACACAGAAAAATTTGTTATAATATGTCGAATAAAGGAGTCCTATAGAAGATACAGTTTACAAAAAATATCTCGTTTGCACATAAATACTGAAATTAATGTGCCTGTTTTGCAGTACCAATGAAATTAAGTCCAGTCATTTTTGCATAGAGCCTTGGGAATCACAGCATCAGTTATCATTAATCAGAGGAAAGAAAAAAATAGATACTATATGTATAAAGAAAAATAATGTGTTATTTTCTGGCCAGTACCAAAAGAAGACACAGTTGGAACACAAGCCATTGATAAGACATATATTCTTATATCTCCAGACAATTTACCATTTTAACTAGTCTTTGACTGATTAAACATAATGCCCCAGTTATAAGCTAATAACTGTACTCTGAAAATTCACACAAAGTGTTGATATAAAACATTTTAGTAACACAACTGGGAGTCCAATACTTAATAAATCATTTTTTTTAAAATAGAATTCTGCTGCTTATGAAATATGTGCCGCATTGTAATATTTTTTTTTCTCAAACGTTTTATTACACTCTATCAGTCCAGTTGGCAAGGGGTATTGGTGGTGGTGGTATGATCTTGGTAATTCTTGGAGCTGACTATGAAAACCTCAGTAGGAACAGTCACTGTTCAATCTGCGTTATTTCTTTCAGCCACACAGTGTGCTTATACACTGTGAATGGAAGAGGTCATAGCCCCTTTTCGCTTGAATTCTATACCTTCAGGTATTAAAAAGACTCCCTGAACATCAGTGCAAACAATCTTATAATTTATGATCGCCACAACTGACTACACAGATAGGCATACACACAAATAATAGATTTTTTCAGTCAATCACCCAGCAAGTATTTCTACAGTACACTAACACTGGCATCTATTAAGAGAACTCATAATTTAAAATTTCTCTCAAGTTTTCTCTGATACCTCTGAAAATATTGTGGAAGAAAATATGTCCAGCATCTGTGTTTGTATCAAAATATTGATAATTCTGAATTTTTAATGAACTTTTTGATGTAATGGCGTATGTTCAATAAGTATAATACATTTGTACAGACATTTTTCTGTGTTGCTTCAGTGTCAGTACGGTTTCAGTTGTCTCAAAATCTATGACTATCTCCACATTTTCATTAAAAAGAAATATGGTTTGGGTTCTACTAACTTTTAAGTCAATGTTTTACAGCTCCCCATGAAGCATTTTATAGATATGCTTTATACTTCAGTTCTGCAAAGTGATGAACAGCAAAGGGAAAATGAGCATGCAAAAGTCCTAGGATTATGGATCTATTCCTACAGACTCTCTGCTGAGCAGCAGCAGAGCTGACCGATGCTATTAGCAAAAAAATGGGTATAGCTCTCCCTTATTTCAGCAATATACATGTTGCACTTGCATTCCTTCTGTATGAATGGAGTTTTAAACCTCTTAATTTGGTCAAAGTAAAAAGGAATTTTACTTTCATGAACCCCGAGTCACACAGTAAAAAAAAGTCCATTGAAGTCTGTATGTGGCACTCTGGTGTGTAAATAACTCATCTCTTAACCTCCTCAAAGACTGCTGATGAACAAGTAAGTTATCCAAACATAAGATTTTCTGCTATTTTACAGTTTGTCAGGCTGTCCAACCAATTTTTCAAGCTCTTTCAGTAATAAATGCTTAAATTAAATGGATAAGAGGAAAAGGGCAAACAAAACAAAAACCTGTTTATATCTACCTTAAAGTATTTCATCATCTATTGAACTGTTGCAGCTAGCTGGTTAATCAAGTAGAACACATTTTATGTTTACCTGTTTAAATTCATGATATTAATAGTTGTTTGATTAGCTAAATATATAATGTCATAGTGTATGTGGTTACACAAAGTTTGGGGCTTTTTTATTTAAGGAAAATGAAGTATATCTTCACTAGTGATGCAATACTGCAGGTTTGTCTTCCCTACAGAGGAGCCTGTTGAAGAGGTATAAGCTGCATTGTGTCTATAGAAGTGCAAAGTTTTAGCATATTTCAAATCTGTGAAGCTTCATGGATGAGCAAACAAAAATAATCACTGCTGCATTTATTTGTGTCAGAAAGCAGTATGAATATGTATTTATGCTGCAGAAATCTTAATTTGTTTTATTAGAGCATGCACAAGGCAAAGTACTTGAATTACTATCCGGTAAGTCTAAATATAGGTACTATAAGTGTGACAGTTGTTTCCTCTTCGAGGTTTGTTTGTGGGATTTTACAGTTCCTGAAATACAGCTCCAGCCATAAACAGGTCATATCAACTATTTTAAAGCATCTCTTAACAAAGTGAATTTACATGTTATCACAAGAACAGCTAAACATATTTAGAAGGGGTTATTTTTAGGAGTAGGTTGGTTGAAAAGTATTTTGAAATATGAAGGCCACCATTTTGCAAAGAAACTCAGAGGGTTCCACTGGAGCAGCACAGAGGCTTAAATGAGCTTTTTGACTCCAAAGCAAACAAATAAACAGAAAACACAATCATTTGCATGCCTCTGTTCAGAAATCCCTCACAGCTGCATATATTCCTATGGGGCTGCCTTGGCATCTGTGGAAGGGAATAATTAAACAATGTTTCATTTAGGTGTTTGCTTTAGACTTTATGGTTTATAAATAAACCAATCTCTTTGTTTATTTATTCCCTTATGTACTGTGCCTTACAGCAAAACCTGATAAAATGTATTAGAAATTAAGTATATATGTTTCTATTGAGACTAAACATATTTTTTAGTGGTTATTAAATCAGTTAAGATTTAGTATACAACTGTCTCAGAAAATCATATACCAAGGAATCCTATACTAAGGAATGTAATTCCATATTAAATTATGTGGAAAATGAGCATAAGGAACAGAGAGCCAGCAGAACAGAATGCAAAATTTTTTCAGAACATGAATAAAAATCCAAAAGCAAAATTTTTTGGTGCTTAAAAAAAACAATAAAATCTCTGTGCAGAGAATACTTTTCATTTAAATCTTAGGCATGTTTATACCTACTGTATGTGGATTAGAGGTGCTCTTTTGTGTAAAGCAGATAAAGTCTTATTGATTGAAGATTTTTTAAAAAACTCTGATGCATATAAGCATCAGACTTGGGTCCATAATTATACGCATTGCTATGAAAATGAAACCAGCTGTTACGAGTTTTGCTGCTGTTGTGCCAAAGGAATGAAGAGCAAAACCTGTTTCAAAGCACAAAAGAGTGGAAAACAGAGCAGGCTTTGGCATGCACTATGCATCATATTGTATACTTGGATTCATCAGATGGATTTTTGCTCTTACTTCATACAAATTTCACTGACAGAAGGCTTCTGAAATAGTGGAAAAAAAGAAATAGTAGTCAAGTAGAGGTAGGTTCACAGGTAAAAATATTCAATATTCATTTCCCACAAAATTACTGAAATATGCACATGCTCATTAACAGCAGTGGGAAAGATGCTGCACTTCCTCTGAAAAGTTTCTTCAGACTGAGACGGAAAGTTATAGTCCAGCTTTGCCACTGACAACCTCATTTAACATAGCAGTCACAGATTATTGCTTCTTTGTCCCATGGTAACGGTCAAGTTTGTAGATTGTCTCCATATTTCTGTAATTCAGTCTTATTAAACTGATATTGATAGCTGTTACCAGAAGGCTACCACAAGGTTAGGGACAGGTAGTAAGACTCTCAAATTCATTTTCATTACTTGTGAATAGGTGATTCCCTCATGAATAGTCAAATTTTTTTTTTTTTTAACTTTTTTTTTTTCAGAGGTCAGAATATCTCAGTTCAGTTGTACAGATTGCAGAACTGGAAATTGTGTGGTAACAGATTTTGCTGTATTTCATAATAAAGGGAAACAGTATGAAATATTTATGCCACATAATTTCAGAGAAAGATAAAGCAAGAATGCAGGAATAATGGCACCAAATAATCAGTATTACTCTACCACTGCAATTGAAATATCCATCCATGATTTAACTGCCCTTTAATGAATATAACTATGTGTATAATTTTAGCTTCTGTTTCAAGCAACAAGGACATTCATCCTTAAGCACTAGACTGAGGCCATCTTTTTTTTCCTGCATCATCCAAAATAATGCAACATCATTTATGCAACATGGGCCAATACGTGTCAGTGGACACTCAGATTGGTGATGAATAACTGTAAGCCCAACAATTGCTTTCTTTCTCCTGTCAGACAGAATAAATTGTCCCAATCTTAAATTTAATCTTTTATTTTATTAAAGAAGTTGGTTTTTTAAGGTGCAATGCTGTTTTTCAATGCCTTCAACATAAAATATTTAAGCAGAGTCTTTTATTCAATAGCTAGAAACTTCAATATAGAATGAATTTTCTCCCACCCAGTTTATGCATACTGCATGACTGCAAGCGATAAGCTGTGGGAATGTATCATTTGTCTGGCACTACTTATTTAAGAAAATTGAGGAAATTAATTAGTAGCATCAGTTTCCTTCCTTGGCCATCCAGCTTGTCCCAGCAAGCACAAGGAAACGGGTTCGTGCCTGTCTGGCTGGGGTACCCGAGCCCCTGAACCTGCCAGGTTCCTAATGCCATCTCCCTGCCCAGGGGCTCCTGGTGAGCAGTGCTGCTGGCACCTGAGGTGGGCCCTGGCCAGAGGGCAAGGTGGAGATCAACCCCCAGGCCTGGAGAGGCTGCTGGGCCGGGGGACACCAGCGTGAGACATGGCTGAGGTGACAGGCCACAGCAGGAGGGAGGCCGGGCAGTGGGGGCAGCTGGGGTGCCTGGTACCATCCTCAGGGGGGGATGCAGAGGCACAGGGAGTTCAGGAACAGTCGGAGACACCAGCCCTGTAGGGAGGCAGCAAAGGTGGGTCCTGCATGGGGGAGACAGAGGCTCAGGCCATAAGGGCTGCGAGGGCCACGGGAGAGCAGGAGGGAGGAAGGGAAAAAGGAGGAAAGAGGGGAGTGAGGGAGAAGACTTCTGTATTAAACTTTGTATTTGTAATAAAACAGAATTATGATTTGCCTTGTTAAGATATATTGCTGCCTGTGTTTATTTTATTAGAGTATTACATTGCAGATGCAGGCAGAAAATTAAATAACAGCTTAACTTCATCACTACCTTTTCTACTTTTGGGCTTTATTTTCAGCTCTTATTCTGCGTCAACAAATTTTTATTCCAAAACCATTTTGCATCAACATGGAGAACTGCATTCAGTTTATTCTGTGCCAAAAGTAATTTAGAGAAGTAGTATAAATCAAATATCATCTCATAAGAGGTGACATAATAATGAAGCAGACCTCTTCTGCCTGAGGACTTCACATTACCACATGAATATCAGTTCTTCCCTTTCAATATCTTTTTCTGTGATGGCCAAGTCAGCAGGCTAATGTTTTGTCATCCAAAAAGCCAGTCGTGCCTCTGCCACACCTCCAGCACCATTCTATGAAAACAGAACAAGTTATTCCATAGCTTGTGATGATTCCTTGGTTTGGGGTCCAGTCTCCTTTAAGGGTGGTCCTATGGCATTCCTGTTACAGAGCTCAAGAGGGATGGCAACATTGCCTTATTGCTTGAATTTGGAAACACAATACCTCTGCTACACTCTTACGTCCCCAGCTATAACTTCCTTGAAATAGTCTTTTGAACTGCATGTCCCCGTCTGTTTTTCCATGACTGAATGCAGACAGCACTATCCTTAAAGCTGTAGGGGTGGTTGAAAAGAATGGTCAGCAAAAACAGCACAGGATTGTTTGCAAAAACTGCCAGTTGGGCATCAGTGAGGAACAAATACAGTAGTAAGGGCGGGGAAAAAAAATTTTTCTCTCTGCAGTTAAGAGTGGAAGAATTTGGCCACATGGGGCTCTACTGATATTTTCTCAGTTTTATTGACATGAGCGAAAGCTCATAATCAGCTCTTTTTATTAGCACTAGATAATATTACATTCATTGCAAGATTGGTCTCCAATCTCACAAGGGCACCTTGAAATCCATGTACCTCTTGGGCAAAGAATTCAATACAGTTTTACTAGTAGTAATCTGTAACAACAGTTCAGGCAAAAAAGTCTGGGATAATCTGAGTCTGATCCACATTCATAGTGTAAATGGAGGTTATCTTTGATGAATTTGCTCATCTGTCTATTTGTGTGCATATTAAAAGAAAACAGAAATAATTCACAAGGAAAAAAGGAACAGTTATCTGAAAGGTAATTTGGGGTGTAAAATATGGTCTTGATCCAGGAGACAGAGGAAAACATTTTTTGCATGGTCTTTTTGGAGGGGCAGAGAGGAAAGTTATCTACAGATAATCGGTGTGTAGGTGTCTGAAGATAATGATGAAAGAGAATTTATTTTTAAAATAACATGTTGTCAAAACAGGCATATGCAATTTCATCACAGGCTTTAATTATAAACCCTTATGGCAAACACCAATACAAAAATACACATTACAGTGATATTATCCCTTTCTTAATTCAGCAGGATGGCAACAGTTTTTGCCTAAAACATTCTGAATACCTTCCACTACAAAGCTAATCATGTTTGTCATGTAATTCTGAATGATTTGGATTTGTACTATATTGTAACATAAATGTTTTCAAAATATTTTGGAACACATTTCAAAAGACAAACTTAATCCAATTCTGTCTGCTAGAGCATCCACATCCTGAACCTTGAAAAACCACATTACTGCATGAGTCAAGTTTCTGTCATCTTTTCACCTAATTTTGTTCCCTGATTTTTATGCCCATGTTATAAATTTAGAAATATTTAGAGTCAGTGCAATGTTGGATGGAAAATAAGTTTTCTATTCTTGTAAAATCAGTGATTTAAGTATTTTCTTTTATACACACATAGAGTAATGTAAATTCTTCACATAACAGACACTAGTTTTGATGCTATTTTTGCTACAGTATCTCGTTAAAGACTTGGATCACTTAAACACAGTCTGAGTGTCGTATTACTGATTTTTTTTCTCCTTATGAGTGAAGAAGGCATTCGTAAGTGTCAAGACCAAATGGCTCTTTTTGCTTTTCCTCTCAAGCAGCTGCAGAATTACATGAGAAAAGAAAGAAAATTGAGAGTGTTATACTGAGAAATGGGCAAGTTCATGCATGAAGTTCAAACAAAATATGCTGGCAACATGGAACAAAGTTCACCGGGTAATTCCAAATACATTCTTTGGGTAGTTTTTGAGAAGGCAGTGATCATAGAGTTAGCATAATAAAGGCTCTTTCAATAAGTAAACTGCCAGAAGAACTAAAAATGCCCTTCTCACATGCTTCTCTTGACGCATAGATGTAATGCCAAGACCCTGCCAGCATATTGGCTTTCTGTGTGCCTGCAATGTTCTGTCTGCATCCTACTCTGTTCCATATGTTTTCCTGGCCTTTTTTCTTGTGCGTTTCTCCATGTTGTGCCTTGGAGAAAAGAGGGTCATCCATTCTGACAGGCTGCATCTTGATTCCTGTTAGAGTTCCTTTGAATAAAAAGGACACTCCTCATACTGCACTTCTGAAGTACAAGTGACATGCAGACAATTTTGGGCTAGTGCAGCACTCTTATTATAGTTCCAGGTGTATAGGTGTGGCCTGGGAAGTGAATGTATCTGGCACTACCAGGATCAAGATATCTAATTTAGGTTAACCCACTTAATGACCACAGGTAAAAATATACTAATGGAGAAACCCATAAGGAGAAGGAAGCTTAGAGATGTTCTCCAACGTAAGTCACCACCATAAAAATCAGAGAATGTGCCTGATGCCATCAGGATTCAGTGCCCTTGGACGTGTTGATGTTTACAAAAGAATGCTAGAGTTAGGCTGGTGTGAGGTGTATTAGAATATTCTAATATATGCTAGTGGATTTGGTTTTGGTACTAAGATGGAAGAGATAATGCAAGGAAACATGTATGTAATTAACAGTCACCCTCATATCTTAACAGGATGACCACAAATTGATCTACTCTTTATCTTTGATGTGGGTTAGCCTATACCATGCAGCTATTTTTTAGATGGCAGTCTACACAGCATCATGAATTCAGCTTTTACTCTATTTTGTGAATACTTTTTTTTTCTTTTTCATAAAGGTTTACGTATTTTAAATACACAGTTTCTTAGCTCTTCCTGCCTTAAGCCATACAATGATAGTTAGACCTAGAAAAGAGTAACTGGTGGTAAATCTACAAAGAAAGCCTGAAGTCAAAACACATACATACAAGAGATGGAGAATAGCTCTACAAAATGCTTTTCAGTAATTCTCCACTGAATAGCCATGAAAAAGCATTAGGCATAGAGATGGGCAAACACAGCTGTGGATTCCTCTGTGATCCTGTATCAAGAGCTGTTCTGTGCATAATCCATTTAAAAAATGCTCTTTGGCCGGAGCCAGCATGTGCCAAGTTTCTGCATCAGTCATGACATTCTGCCTTGCCCAGATAGAACTCAGCCAACAACTAATGCGATTACATGGCCACGACAGTTTTTTAACAGGAAAATGGCTTAGAAACTTGCAATTGGATTTGAACTGATAATCCCTTGAATGCAAAGGTGGCTTTTTCATGTACTGGTGCTGAATCACTATTTTTAGCAATGACATCAGGAGACGAAAACACAAAACAAATTTGATTTTCTCTCTCTCTTTTTTTTTTTTTTTTTTTCGGTAAGGCTTCTGTGTGTGTTTGTCCCTTAAGTTTGGAGGTGACACCTCAAATGCTTCTCTGAGAAGAGAGAAAGATCTATTTGGATACAGTGGACAGATTCTGATCTGAAAAATATTTACTGTAAGTGGCCTGTGTTCTTTGCAATCTATGTTGCAGGGTATTGAAGCTCTATTAGAAAGCAGCAAGAGTCCAAGACATTCATGAGCATCATTTACTTCCATTTGAAAGTGCAATTACAGCATAGTGAAGGTTGTACTATTTGCAGCTGAAAATTCTTATTAACTACATATAAAAATGGAATGTATTATATCGTAGCAGCACTGATCTATGTCATTTTAGCAAAACTGCACTCTATTTTAGTTTAGCAGAACTAATTTTATCTAAATAGCCAAAATGCATTCCTTTGGACTACATGATGGATGAGACAAAACACAAATCACACTAGTGAGGCTAATTGTTCCATTTCATTCAAGTGAACAGCAACTTACTACACATCAGCTTGTTGCACTGATCTCCCTGTTACCCATATTTTCTCTTGGAAAGACAGGAAGCAGAGCACCAAACCTAAAAGTTTTGCTTTCTGAACACATGGAGCAATCCCAGCAGCAAGTTCTACCCCAGCACAAGGTGTAAACTCAGCTCTAGTTGGGGCACTCTGAAGGCATTGCAAATCCAGAGTAAGATACAGTATGAGGATTACCTGAGCAGAAACATACAAAGCCTGTATTTGCCTGCTTCCTTTTGTCTAGCACAAAATGCACTTTTAATAGAACTTCTGGGAACTTTTCCTGGGTCATCTTATTATAATTTAGTAGTTATCAATTACATGAGAATTTTAATTAATCTATATCTGATTCATTTTAATGTCTCTGCAATTGTAAACACTTGCATTTTCCACACTTTTCTAGCCAGGAGAAGCTATCTTCAGGAGCTAGCTGACTGTAGTCTCAGGATCTTTACTGAATGCAGGAGTCCCTACATGACCTTGGGCTGACCCTTGTTTGACTCTGAGTAAATCTAGGCTACAGTAAAACATTGTGGCTTCTCTGCAACATGATACAGAGTGCACAGACCTCATATTAGGTTCCATTGCTGTCTAAGGTTGCATTTGCCTGCTGGCCCTTCATCACTGGAGAAAACTAGAGCTGGTTTTCTATGGTGACTTTCCATCCACTGGCCAGCTCTGCATTCTTTCCTCTCTTACTTCTATTAATACTTCTTTCTACAGTGGGGTTTGGGGTGGTTTGGGTTTTTTTCCCCCCACTTTTATGTAATTTTTTTCATACTACGTATTAGTAAATATGTTTTAAATATTACACATGAATTTATTGTTGGCAAAAGAGACTGGATTGCTTGCATTAAAAGCTGATGCACTCATCATCCTTTATTTTGAAAATATTTATTAGTCCAGACCAAAGGAGTGCCTTAGAAAACCGAAACCATGTCTCCCGTAAACACACCACACCCACCCACATCCACAAATGCTGATCAGTTAATACTCTCCCTACAACCTAATTACTACATACGAGCCATTTGCTTTTGTGCCAAAGTAATCTATGGCCAAAGATTCAGCCAAAAGCATGTCAACTCTAAATGTTTTTGTTGCTTTGCATCTGAAGTTAAAAGACTTTTTAAACCTCAGACTACGTTCAAATAACACTGATAAAAATGCATCACCTCTTGATACAATGGGGAAGCTGGTGACTCTGTGTAAGCTTCTTTTCTTCCCAGAAAGTCGCTGGCTCTTGCTTCAGGATACACTGTGAGAAATGTGGGCACAAACTGAACAGGGTGGGTACTGTTTAAGGGTGACATTCATCAGATTTAAACATCAGGAAAAGTTTCAAAGGGCTGGTTCACTTCCAGAGACTTGACTATAAGTTTTGAACCATGCCCAAACAAACCACTGATCTAAAAATAAGACTCTATGTTGTGTCCATCATCTTCCTCCTTGTTCTATTTTTTTTTTTCCTAAATAAAAGAAAATTGCAAGATACAACCCATCAGGAAAAAGAAGGAAACTGAATTTTTTTTAAAACATTTCCTGCTGGACAAAGAAGTGATCCAAATGAGAAAGAGTAAGCATAAAACTGGTTTACAGACCACATCAGACAAAGAAGAAAATAAGTCAAAACCATCTATCCTTCTGGCTTCTGTAACTCTTTCATTTAAAAAAGACTAAAACCAAACCTGTTCTAAGCAAATTAGGTTAACAGACTAGTGAGGCTGCCTGTTTCCTACTTCACCTTAATCATTTTTATTTTGTTAATTAATTTTGAGAATATTAACATTAGCCTTAATGTTGAGGTTTCTACTTCTTTGTATTCAGATCAAGTGATTCCAAGGTCTTTCATGTGTGTTCTAGTTCTCCTTTCAACGTCTTTCATAACTGCTTGATCCTATTTATATTTCTCCTACCACAAAGCCAAAGTCCCTGAGATACTTCTGCTCTTGCTTGTAAGAAATGTTAAATCTGCTATTTTTGGAAAGAAGCTCAGCATCATTTGTGCTGACTAATTACTTTCATTTCTTTCATCTTGTTTTCTGTTTTCCATGTCTTTTATTTTGTATTAACCCCTTTCATCTAGCATTCTCCAGGCAGCAGTCTAGTGGAGCCAGGCTACCATGGCACTGACAGCTCCATGACAATAAGCAGAGTTACTGGAGTATTTTTGTGTGACAGGCTGCAAAAAACATTCCCACTTCTTGATACGGTCACATTCAGAGATAAGCTGTGATGGGTCACATGTTTTCCTTTCACGCTGCTCGTTCCTGCCCAATTGAGCAACGGCAGCAGGGAGACATTTTTCTCCCAGCGCTCATCAAGATGTAATAACAGGGTTCCTATTGTTAGAGAGGCAAGCCTTGCTTTTGTTGGCACCGATAAGAGTTCTAATGTAAACATCAGCCTTGAAAGACAACATACTTGTAGTTAATAGAATACAAAAATGTCTAATAATAACATATCTTCGTTCTGAATTCTGACACGTGCGTCTGGGATTGCCAGTATTCCCTGTTTTAAGTCATAAACCTAACACCATACCTTAAGTTACAGCAATCTTATAAAAGATAGAGAGGTGGTGTTTTTTCCCTCATGAAGCTTGTTTAAAGCTAACACTGAAAACAGCCAGAGCCTTCTCACAAAGAAATAGATATAAAAATAAAGGCCAAGACCATGGTTCTGCCTGCCTCTGCCTTGGCCAGAATCAGCCCAGCAAATACATGGAGGCAGCTGACTTTGTGCTCCTTTTCAAAGGGCCAGCAAGGGTGACACCGACATGTGATATGTGTCAAAATAGAGTGCCTCCTGTTCCTTGGTATTAGCTGTCAGACTTGATTTTACTTTGCTCCATGCCTGCAGGTACCCAAAACACTTCAGAAGCTCCTAGTCCAAAATACCTTCAAGCTTGATACATGTTGTCCCTACTCTGCTTGTAAGCAACAGATCTCAATATAAGATTTAGCATGTTTTGTATCTAACTGTTAAATGTTGTTTAATAGCATAAGTCTACCCATTAAATGCTTCTACAAGCTGATAATTTTAGGAGTAGTCAGAGGCGATTACAAGATTTGGTGTGCTCTCTCCTGGTTCAGAGAATGAATGGAATGAAAAATCACTTGGTATTTGTCTAGTGCTGTAGTTCTGATTCACTAGAGCAAAACTATGACATAGTGAAATGAAAAGTCAGACTAAAAAAAAAAAAAAAAGCAGCTCTAAAATGTCGAGCTTACACATCAAATACTAGTGCTTTAAATCCGTCTTCAGATAGGTAACAAACCCGACCATCAGTTAGTGAGGTCACAGGAACTCCACTGAGCCAAGCAACTGATTTTGCAGATTTGGTTTCTGGCTGCCAGAGAATTGTCCAAATGTAAAGAAATTTTTCAAGACACTATGTAGTTTCTTTAAAAAGTTATCAGTGGCCTGACATTAATTAGCCACAAGATCCACAATGTCATTAGGACCAGAGAGACTGATCACAATGACATTCATTTTCCTATTGCCCACATAAAGCCAAGGGTAATGACTGCCAGACATATCCCATCCACTTTGCCTACGTTTTACTGCCAGAGAATGTGTATAATATGATTATGGACCTGGGCACATTGCTGTACTATGTCAGATTCCTTTTTAAGGTGCCATTTTCCAGATCCGTGATTTATATTTAAAATGCCTCTAGTCTCAGTGCTTTAAAACATAAAATGAGTGTGTAATCAATACAGCGATGACTGTCTGAGTTTACAGGCTGGAACAATGGCTTGAAATGGCATAAACTGCCTCATATTTTCTGACAGGGTGTTATTGCTGAAGTCTAGTGACAATTAACATCAATTATTTCACTACTGATTCTACTAGATCACTGGAGGTGCTTACTGCTTTTGGCAGATGTGTAACCTTTGCTGTGCAAGGTTAAAGACACTCACATCCTTTCACTGTTTGTCTAAAGTAATTCCCTATCTGGCCAGCTAAGAGAAGGAATGAAGAAGCATATCTCTTCCAAATCAAGCTGGTCCCTTAACACTGAACACCAAACATCGTATTGTCGTGTTTTAGGTGGCTGAGGATCCAGTTATCCTTTCTTTAACTGCCAACCTTCAGTTTTCTTTCAGGTTCCCAAATGTCTTGCATTGTTGATTTTACTTAAATTATATATAATGTAAATGTAATACTAGAGGAACAGATACCTATTCAACAGGGTTGTGCAAGAAAGTGGAAAACAAGAAAGCAAGCACACAAAGTGACAGAGCTACCTAATTTCATAGTGTCTACCATACATTTTAAATCCAATGTATGTGAGAAGTCACTGTTTATCCACCATATCTAAATTGGTACTGATATCCACACATAGGTACTGCTCCAAGGAGAGCTTATTGCTGGGTCCAGAGAGACAACATATAAAACTTCCTCACCTTCTCAGAAAACTTTCTGGCTTCATAATAACAGGGATGATGTTGCAGAATGTGCCACTGTCACCTTCTGTTTTCTGACAAAGTTACGACTACATTTGCCTCAAAAACAGTTGAACAGGGTACTCCCTAATGTGCTACCATGCCTATGGGAAGAAAAAAAAAAAGTCCCAGAAAAAGTTTAACTTACTAAAAATATGTACTGTCTTTTTCTTAGAGTTTGGTTTCATTTGGTTAGCATAAGGGAGAGATTGGGAAAAGGAGGGAGTCAGCAATATAGAATAAACTCTCTGAAAGCAGCATTTGGCACACAGACAACCCACTAACTGTTTTTTAGTGATAATTAGCAAGTCAGGTTCTATCTCTTTGTCTCATCAGTTGTGTTTTGCTACCATAGTAGTTGCAGTCATCTTTCTTCCCACACAGCAAATCTACCAGTAGATGAATTATTCTGACACTATTTAATAATTCTTTTTCTGCATTTGTCCACAGGGTTTACATGTAGCTATTTTTGTAACACGAGTGAAATTGCATTACACAGAGCATTTTTCTACTCTTGCCCTGTCACATCTTTTGCAGCTCTCACACTTGTGCAGGATGGGTTGAATGAAGTAGTTTATGAGCTAGATAAAGGCACCTCTAAATGAAGGACTAGCTCATGATGGGAGCAAACTTCTGGATTTACATTTACAGTCTGGGGGCTACAGCACCCCCAGAGGACAGAGAAACATTTATATGAAAGAGGAGGGAGATGAGCCTTGGAGAGGATGGCTTTACACATCATCCAGAGACCAGTTCTTTTTTGCTAGACTGTTTTTCCGATTTGCCATACTGTCACAACAGCTCCAAGACACATAACAGATTTTCCCCCACTTGTGTAGAGAAGAAATGTTCGGGAAAAGATAAAGCTGCATGCTGAAAATGTTGAGGCCTCCAGATATTGAGAGAGAGTCCTTCAAACTCTTATTTTCTCCTTTTCTCACTTCTTCATGAGACACTTTCATCTTTCCATCAAGTTTCTTGCATCTTCTTTTCTTCATCTATATGCTTGCTTTCTACTTATTCTTACACTTTAAGGAAATCATTCAGTTGCTGCTACTTCTTCTTTTAACCAACTACATTCTTTTTTTTTTTTTTTTCAAATTTGGGAGTGGAGGAGAGGCAGCGGGATTCATGAGGGATTTTTTCCCTAAGTGTACAAATAGATTGCTTCTCACTTCTATGATGTTTGAAGGAGGGCAGGTTAAGGGAAATTTAAAGGATAATGAACACAGCTGAATAAAAATTTCTGCTTTACATTCATGAACCATGTATAAGAATATAATCTTGCCACTGATTGCCTAGGTACAATCAAGATGAACATCCCGAGTGCAACTAGTAAAAACTCTATGACCACAACAATAAAGCTGCAAGAACAATACAAATCAGACAACAAGGCAAAATGACTCTGCCAGACATAATATTTATAGCTTTCTTGAAATGTTTTACTGTAGGTTGGTTTGGAGTAGAGAGAATAAAAACATCAAAAGAGAAATAATAAAACTTCTTGTATTTGGAGAAAAATATTTTCATGTCACAAAACCAGGAAGACATTGCACTGCAAAAGAAATCTGAAAACTAAAAAAAAATATGTATATCATAAAAATGGAACTGTCTAGAATCATCTACTATGGAGCAGG
>NW_008598033.1:146454-152412 GCF_000691845.1 Merops nubicus
ATAAATGAAAAAAGAAAAAGATAACAAATAGATGAAAAATGTTGGTGCAACACTGCCTAGAAATGAGCACAAGTATAAGAAGCTCCAGTGAAATTTGGATGAGAAAGCAGCTTTTAAAAGCAAATTTTCCTCTTTTAGATAAACAAAAAACAGATTGCAGAGAGATGTGTACCTATTATAATTCTTATTTCTCACAAGCAATTTTAAAGTGCTGAATTTAAAGTCAAGGTAAAGAACAGTCCAGAATAAAGCTCTTCAATGGACAAGAATCAAGCTCTCAGAAAAAATCAAACAACTAAATTAAGGTCACCTATGCCACCTTGATTGAGACTTCCACTACATCATTTGCATTAGCACGGATGTTATTACACGTTCATTATTATTTGTTACATTCAGTGAATAATTGCAGTACACAGAGTAGATTGTGTTTATTTAATAGCAAGCAAGACAGCAATTTTTCAAAGCCTCCAGCTGCAATGAAAATGAAACTTAAGGTGCTGTAATGACAACAGCCTACATTATAAAGCAGGCCCATGGGACCAGGTCCTGTGATCATGCAAATAAGGGTAATACTATAGCATAAGAGGCAAGCCTCTCTCTGGCATTTCGTAATTCTGAGTATTTGGAAACTTTCTACTTCCTTAATGTGTGCTTTTCCATATATATTTTCTAAAACGTAAACTGAAGTACAACAAAATAAAACAGAAACTGTTGTATCATGGTGATGGTCTGTATAGGTCATCAGCAGAACCTGTAGCTACAACAGAGGATTGGTGACCCTCAAGGAGTATCTACTTCAAATCTAATTTCCCAATAGAAGCATGTGACTGCGGTCACAAAGCCTTTGCAGTCTTTATTCACTGTTTTCTATCTTCTCCAATTTGTTCCACATCAGGCCTTTCCCCATGAGTTACCTGGTTTTTCCCTCTTCTATTCCTCTTGATTGTACAATGATGATTTCCCCCTTTCAGCACCTCACTCCCACAGTTTGTCTATCTGATCTCAATACTTCACTAATACCCAGATTTGTCCCCAGTGATCCCAGTAGCCAAGCTTGCGTTCCTCCCTGTCCTGACCTAGTTCTGCTGAGCTGTGCATCACAGCCTCCTTCCTCACTTCCACATGACAGTCCAGGACTTTCCAAGCCTATATTTGAGGCAGGCACTCAAAGAGATTTTCATATAATGATCATCCAGTTCAGAGGAGAGGCCTGATTTAGAAGCCTCACTCTCTTCAAGAATTCTACAAGATTTTAAAGCAAAATGCCATTGTAACTTGCAAGCCCCATTTTAGGTGATACGTACATCATCCATAGTGCCTGGGCAGTGATAGCAGTGATGGTAGTTCCTTTATTCACCCTGGGATAGAATCTTCAGTTTTTTAATGGTGAAATCTAAGAAAACTACCTGGTGGTTATATATGACAGTTCTTCAAAACCTAGAATAGCTGGATTTCAAAACAGACAGCAAAAGATAACAGAATCTTAGCACAGTAGACTATTTTCATAAGCAAATGTTTAGAAAGAAGGAATATTCTGAATATTGCTATTGTATCTGAACAATCAACCATATGAACAGACTGAGTTGTCTGTAAGAAATAGATTTTGGAGCAATTTAAGGATATGAGGCCTCCTTCTCCTTTCACACCCCGGTATTAATGAGTGTATTATTTTTTAAAGAGACTCAGTTGTTATCATAGAAACAAATATCCCTAATGTTTTCTTCTACATAACAGAAGTTTATGGGAAATCTATCCTAGACAGTTATCTTAAATGTGATCATTCACAACATCTTAAACAACAAAAATATATTACTATATCACTACTTGCATAAAGACTGCCATTGTGTGGAACTATCAATTTTCTATTTATCCAATAGAGCAAACCAACAACTTCTGTGGCATTACACTTGACAGTTTTGTTTTCTACAATGCAATGCAAATGCAATGCTTACTGTTGTTTTATGTTGGCTAGGGTGTTTTGTTTTTTTTTTTTTCATATTAAGTCTTGCTATTTAAAATGCATTTGGGTGACACCTATTCTCCAGCATCAAAGTTCTAAAATACCTTGTAGTCAGACAGCATCACTGGATACTCAATCTCAGAACTGTAAAAACTTTAAATACAAAATTTCTGGGTAGCAGCCCTGACCATCTCTAAAAGCAGGTGATGATCTGAAAAGGCTACTAAATCATTGTATTAACTGTAGCACCAAATATGTGCTGGTAGCTTGCATTGTACAAGGCTAGCTCTTGAGTGATGAATTCTCTGTAATGCATGACCGACATTGATTTGATAAGGAAATCTTAGTAAAAGTTTCTTTTTACACTGAAAACATTTAAGATGAGGAAGGCTCTTGCAGTCAATCTTGCCAAGTATTTTCTCAAAAGTCAGGTTCTCTTCAATATTTAAGGTGGGTGAGGTTTTTTTCTTTAGAATATTATCTGATTACCAAAGGTATAGTTTCAGTTGGATTTATTCATTTATTTAGTTACTGTATTTGCTCCAAATGATTCAAATAAGATTAATAACATACCATCCACAAGAATAAAAGCTTAGCAGAATGAGTCAGTTACAATGGCAATATATAATTTGAATCTGAAAGAAGGCACTCAAGTGGAAATTATTTTATTTTAAATTGTTAGCATCAGTCTGAACTCCTATAATTACTAAAATTTTCAAACACCATGATACAGCTGAGCTATGCGACTTCGTACTACACACTCTGTATCTTCTAATTATCTAGTTTCTGAGGATCATACACCAAATCTTGTGATCCAGTGACCCAGTATGAAAACTGGTAAGAAGTAAGTAGTCATAAAGATCACTTGTATTCCAGCATTACTTTTTCCATATATTGAACCAAATCCCTAACTTCCTAGTCCCCACAGGGGCCAGCTGTAAAATACTAGCTTCATAACAGTCTGTAGCTCCACTCTTAGCCACATCCAACTCTTTCAGGAGGTAAAATCCTCTCCAAAGCCTGAGGTGTTACTACCATTAATTTAAAAGAAACCTAGAAATGTCAGAATGGCATAAGATCAAAAGAATTACCGAGTCCATCTCCTTCTCCTGAGGCAGGCTACAGCGTTCTTAATAGATGTTCATGTAGTCTCTCTTTCAAGGCCTACAAAAATAGAAGTGCTATATTCACACTAGGCAGCTTGTTCCTGTTATTATCAACGTGCTTTGAATATTACTTTTTTTCCCTTTTACTTAAACCTCTCTTGTTGGAAGCTCAACCAATGTTGTCGTTGTTCTCCAGTGGACGTGGAAGATAATTGAATACCACGATGTAACAGATTGTATATTCTGGAAGAGAAATCCTTTAACAGTCTTATTTTTCCAGCCTGTTAACTCAGTGCTTTCAAATTGTCCTCTGAGATCATACTGTCTAAATCTTTTAGCATTTTTAGCTATACTCAGAACTCATTCTAACTTGCCTACATCTTTCATAGAGAGCAACTCCTAAAATTAGACATATCATTTTAGCTGAGGCCTCTCTAGATCTGGAAAAAGCAAAATAATTACTATCTGTGTTATGTATAACGCAGCTGCTAATACTACGTAGAAATAAATTTGCATTTTTTTTTAACCACATCACACTGTTGATTTACATTTATTACGTTGCTGCATGCAATATCTCCAAAAGCTTTTTCTGCCTAAAAATGATTCCGTATTTAGTATTTGGTTTTGGTTTTGGGTTTTGCTGGGGTTTTTTTGATGCTCAAGTGCCTTTTTCTGTACTGTGTTTCATCTTACTGACTTCAGGAAACATCTCTAATTTATCACATTTGTTAAATTCTTTTTTTTTTTTCTTTTAATTGAGGTATCTTGCTGTTGCAAAATTTCATTAATTCTACAAGTGAGTTATAGCTTTCTACCCTGAGAGTTAGCCTTCTTTCATTCTGTCTTCTCAAGAGACCCCACCTAACAGCATTTGAATTTGCTAAGTCTCCTTTTTTGAAATATACTCCTTTCAGTCTTTCTCCTCCCCTTCCATCCATGCATACTCTTCCTAAAATCCCTAAAAATTCCTAAAATATTTTACATCAATATGTCTTCTGTCTTTGGATTTTCAAGTGGTATTATCTGCCTAGTTAGAATCATGTCTAAAACTGCTAGTACTAACCATTCATTCAAATAAAAAGTGTCGATCTGACAAGTTGTTATTCCTTGTGTGAAAAGCAAAATTACTCTTCCAATGATACAAACTTAATTAATACCATTTACTACAACCCTGCTATTTTGATGCATTACACAGCTACACAAAAATAGCCTCAGCCACCTACTCCTTCTGTTTGGCAGTTTATAGTAAATCCTTACCATTAAATTAACCTTATTCTTTTCCCCTTTCATCTTTACCCAAGTATCCAAGCAAGCCGCCTCCTCCCGAACTTCAGAGGAGGTATGTGTACATTCTTAATCCACAGAGCAACAGTCCCCTGTGTTTTTCCTCCAGCATGGGCAGGGTTTCACCCTACATTTAAACCAGACATGAGGATTCTAACTATTTCATACAAACACTGACTTATATCCTGAAGCCTCAAAACTTGCCCGGGGACATTTCAGAGAAAACAAAGGATGACCTGTTGTAGTGACCTGTATGTGTCCCAGCTCAAGAACAATGTAGAGGAGAAGTGCAGGCAAGGAGAAGCTTGCCGAGTAGGGATTAAAATGGATGATCATAAAAAGGCAGGATTTTATTAACACAACAAAACGCTGCACAACATAGCCAAGCGAGTAAACAAGAAAAATCTGTAACAGCCCTATAATTATAATGTAAATTGAGATTAATAATAGCAGAAATACTCATCCCATGCTCTTCTAATCAACAAATAGCAGATTACAGGGTAATTAGTAGGGAATTTATATATGATTATTAGGCTCTAGATTACATGGTGACTAATTATGGTAGCAATCTGAAGGCACACTAATGACCGTGGAATCATCTAGCAAAAAGTACATAAATTAAAGGTGTATCATGTCCTAGAATTGTATACATGATCAAACATGGATATAAATATAACAAAATATTTTTCATTATTTATGCATTTCTCCAAAATAATGAAAACTAAGGCAACTAAGTAATATTTAAAAAAAAAAACAAAACCACAAGGTTGATTATCAACACAAGATTTAGTAGATAATATTCACAATTTATTGAATTTTAAGATTTCTGTATCAGTTGCACTAATCTGGAAAAAGGATAGCTCAGAGAAAATTTGAAAGCCTAAGCAGTATGATGGATGCATGGTATTTTTGTGACTGTCACTCCTAATTAATTCCAGTGCGCAACGTATAGGGCAATCTCTGTCCCTTCAAATGTGAGAACTTGAAAGCAATGTGAATTCCTACTGAAAATGTAAAAATAAAATGTATGAGATTTTCTAATTCAACCAAATATAAAACTGCCTTCCTATATCTTCCTAGGGATGGCAACAGTATGATTTTCTGATGTGGTAAGGCATGCAGCAACTGTCTTGGGTGCAGCTACCAGAGATGGAGCATTAATGGAACTCAGACCTTAATTTAAAAGCCAGAAGTGAACTTTCAGTCTTAAGTTTAGACAGCCTTAAAAACAATCCTCTGAAGAAATTACCATAAAGCACTAGTTAAGTATGATGATTTTAAAACAATGATATTTTATTTCCCGGGAAAACCAGAAAAGAGGGTCATTTCTGGGCAATAGAGGAGAACATTTGCACAGCCACTGCCACTGCCACTGCCACATCCACTCCTTCATTTATCAATGTCTGCTTTCTACTGAAATCCAGAACAATTACAATGACCTTTAAAACTGATGGAGACTCTGTAACAGGCATGAAAAGAGAGCAAGAGAGGTAATGGAACAGAGTATGCACTCAGCAGAATGTAATCAGAAGAATGGAAAAGTTAAATGCCAGTGAAAAGAAAGAAGTGTGGGAGAAAGAACAGCTAATGAGAAATAATATGGAAAGA
>NW_008598033.1:152443-167716 GCF_000691845.1 Merops nubicus
TAGCTGCCTAAACCAGCTTGACTTTTAATTTCTAGTTATAAATGCTAAAGAAGATCAAAAGGCTTGTTCTCAAGTGAACCATTTGGCATAGCATGCTTCATACTCATATTAATAAGGACCTGGGAATGTGCTAAAGAACGTTAAACTGTCCGGCACTGCTTAGCCCTACGGAAGATGCTTCAGAGAGTCTTTCTTATGCAAAAACTGAACTCTGCTTATCAATTAGAAGTTCTCTTATACTGTGACGAGCACTTATAGAATCGGGGCATATATCATTTAATCTGTGAATCTTCCATTACTCAAGGCAGAAATTATTTCTGAAATTAGAACTGCCTGATTTCTTTTGAAAGTCAGCTTGGGAGAAGATGTGGCACATACAGTTCTTCCCCCTGCAGAGCAGAAGACTGGCTTGGTTGCCCCCTGGCATCATCCAGCCTCCCTAAGCTAGAACAGAAATGTCGTGGGCCAAGGAATCACACAGAGAAGAAGTGGTTATGGAGTAGCTCATTTTCTGAAGCTAGTGAAGCAAGCATCAAAACCAGGGCTGTTCTTAACCTCAAAAAAGATTAGGAAGCCTGAAGCTATTTCTTTTCGTTTTGTGCTAATATTTTAAACCTTCTCTGCAGGGCTTTTCTCCAGGGCATTTTGCCATACAAAACCTGTGACTCGGGTATTGTTGTGAAGAGCCCAGTGAGGCCAAAGATCAAGATGGATACCTTGGGCTGCAGGATGCAGCTAAAGCAGCAGACTTTATGACTTACATAGCTTATATCATACTCTGTCAGCATACTTCTCCTCTTTAGGTGAATTTTTATTTCTATATGGTCCTTACTGATGTTTTCTTAAAACCACATCCATGCTAGGGTCACAACTATAGGGCCCAATAGAGTTAATGTATTCTCCTGGTACAACACAGAAGCAGCATCGCTGCATTAGCCGTCGTGGCACGTGAGTTAAAAAGCCCTGTCAGCTGGGTACTTGCAAGTTTTCACTGCTTCCAAAATCAAAAACGAGGATAACTATGGACTCTGTTCTGCCCTTCACTCCACAGAAAGAATAAATTCTAACTTTCTGCTCATTTGCCATACTTTCAAGGGAAATCCAGCTGCTATATTTACCTTATGCTCATTTATCACCAATCACAAGAATAATTAGTCCACCCATTAATTACTCAAAGGGAATTTTTGCCAAACAGATTCTGAGACAAAAAAGGGTTCAGATGATAAAATAAATATATGTGAAATGGATGAAAAGGACAGAGAAGGACAATAGCAGAGGATATCTGCTAATTTTTATATTCCCGCAAAATAAGTAAAAAATGGAATCATTAAGGAACGATACATTTTTAAAACATATATGCAAGAAATAAACTGATAGAAATGCTGCTACCGAAGGTGAAATAAATCTAAAACATCAGAAAGGAAGACAGTGGTAAGTGAGAATGAGTGAGATATACCAGAAATTGTTGCATGTTTTACGGAAATAAAAATTAGATAGAATGGAAGATAAGTTTATAGGCTACAAAACAACAAAATGTAGCAAGAACTCCAAAACAGACTGACAAAATAGATGAAAGAGAGGGAGAAATAGAAATGTTAAATACCTAACACAGGGAAGTTAAGATGTATTTTACAGTAGGGCAGGGTCTAGGCTTCAAACTAACAGCCACAACAGATTTCACACAGTGTATATTATACACAGTGAGATGTGATTCCAGAAGAAAGAGAAGAGATTGCTAGAGACAGGAAAAACATGAAATAATGGTAAAAAGAATGAAAAAATGTCAAAAATCAGAAAAGATAATAGCACCTTGATAATAGCTATTGAGAAATTCATATGGACACCTGTCCAGTATTTGTGGCAAAGGAAGGATCTTCAAAGGAAGATAGTAAAGAGCTATGAATGATAAAAAGAAGTCAAGATTGGCAAGATCTTGTGTTGAATTTGGCTCTGATGAGAGACTGCAGTAATAACATTACAATAAAACAAGCAGACATTAGAATGTCAGATTTCTTTTTTAACTACGTGAAGAGGGGTTCTTCCCAAATACTTGTGAAGACAAGGCCAAAATAAGAAATAAAGACAGCAATAAAAGACATGTCTGGTTTATAAAAGGTAGGTAATGCACAAGGGGAATGCAAAGGAAACAGGAATACAAAAGAAATCACTTCACTTGGAAATAACACATGAAGTATATTATCAAGGACTACAGTTTAAGATTAAACTGTGAAAGTAATCCAAAGAATGCTAGTGATCACTACAGAGAGTTTCACTATCTTTGTGTCTTTTCTGATTATTCTCATCAATTTTGTTGAACCAGATTTTTTCTTAGGTAAACCAACCAATTTCATAATAAGATATAAAAAAGCAAATGTAAACTTTTTTTTTTTTTTTTAAGAACAGTGGTCTTACAAAACAGCTTTCGAGGATACCTAAATTCAAGAGGAAACACAGATATTGTGACTACACTGTATTCTGTAGTGAGTCAATGGCAAGAGACTGACAAAAATATGCCTGCAAGGTCATGATCTTATGAGGGTTCCTTAGCTGTAGAACCATCACATATATCACATATAGCTCACATACCTCTTCTATTGCTGACTACCTCTTTCATTTTTCTGGGAAAGCTATTTTTGCAGCTGTGTGGTGACCCAAACCAAGGAACTGGTGAGGCTGAAAAAAGCCCTTTTTCTAGTACATCAGTTTTCAGCCTGATGAAGGACATGAGCCAGGACAGTCCACTGGGTATTTTTCCAGCTGAGCGGGACAAGTGAAAGGGGCTGGAGAAAAAGAACCAATATGCTGAGGGCTGCTTAACTTGGCCTGAATCCCATTCTGCCCCAATGGCTGAGGTGATAAGGCACCTCCATTTTCATTTTGACTTTGTATACCACCAATCTGCATACCAAGGGCCTTAGCTTTGCCCACACAACACTTGCCCTGGCCTCTTCTAGCTTCCACTCACGCACTCACGGATGACTGTTAGTTTCTCAGTGCACTGGGCTCTGCAACTCTGGTTTCAGTACTATGTTAATGAAGTTGGCAGTGCTCATTCTTCTGGTTATGCCACAGAAAGAAGCTAAAAAAATTTTGCAGAGTGAAAATAAAGAACAGGTAATTCACCTGCAATCACAGAAATAGAATTTCGTTCAGAAAGCTGTGTGCTATCTTGAATAAATGTGCCTGTTTTAAAAAATTTAAACAGTCAGAAACTTCATGTTTTGGTGAGAATTTGAAACGAGAACCAAGATTTAGCACAGCATCTTCACTGTAATTATATGCTTTTGAGAAAGTGCAAAGCGTAACTGTCATGGAGGCACTCAAGTAATCATCACATGTCTCTGAAAGAAAAATATTAGACCCTTAAGTAATGTTTAGTTTTACTTTGAAACATTGTGTTTGAAACTAAAATATGGCAATATAAATTCCAGTTCTAACCTAGTTTTAAAGTTCCCTGCATCAGGTAAATAAACTACCCAGAAAATGTCTAATTTTCAGTAGCATAAATTTAGAAAACTAAAGGAATACTGAAACAGACTGAAATAAGTGGTAGACTACTTTATGTTCATGTTTACATGTTACAAAGCATAACGAAAAGAATAAAATAATGAGTTAATAATTTGAGTTGTTTTTTGAAGGCAATATATAAAATTCTCGTAGAAGTTTTGATATGAACACTTCTTTACTGTAGTGACACAAAACTTTGCTAAGTGAGGACTAAGACAGACCACCAGAAACCCTTCTGTGGTTTAGCAAGAGGCCGTGAAGGGCTCCTGAGGTCATACAGTTTTCTCCATCTTAAAAAAGTTTCCTACTTAGACCTTACCAGGCTTCACTGTGCAGGAGGTACATTCTTTTGGCGTTGAAGGACTGTCACAGCTTCCTCAGGAACACTTCTCAAAACAGAGGCATACCTTCCTCTCATGCAAAGAATAATATTTTCAGGATATTTATATAATTGCAGTTTTATTTGCAGGTGTTTAATGCCTAAGCAATTCTAACTCAGTATTTCTGTAATATGAGGGAACCCAGTTCTTTATATTAACATGTGTGTGGACTTACAGAAACTATTTTTATTTTTTGGAAGGTCTTAGCACAGAGACTTACATGTATCAGTGATGTATCATTTGTTAGTCTTTTATTTCTGCACTGTAGGGTTCATTTGGGGAGAAATTATTTCATAGTTTCAGCAAATGTATGAAACCACAAAAATTTACATTTCTAATATCATATTTCCTTTGCATCAATAGTTTCACTTTCTATACTTCTACCACTTTATGAAACTAAAATTTAGTACATCTTTGGAAAAGACTAAATTGGGCTGCTAAAGAAATATTTGAAAGTGAATTTTTGAGTTTGTATCAAAACTGTGCTATGGCTGCACCTCCTCCCTCAGTCAAATCATTACCCACTGTCAGAAATGATCAGTGAGGTACTTTATGAGGTATTCCTTTCTCTGTGCTTATTTCATGCTTTTGGATTAGCAGTAAATAATTTCACACTCAGTGAAATTAGTGTTACATGCAGTAAGAATATGCAGTTTGAAGCTTCATTCCACTGAATTTGCCTGAACTGGTACAATTGGTTCCTAGAGAAAGTGGTTCACTGAGACCAAAGGTAATTTTTTTCTTCTTTCCCAGTACTCCTACCACAAGTGGAGAAAATGTTCAAATTATAAGACTTTCAATCTAGTAAAGCACTTACTGTTAAGTAGATGCTTAGGTTTTTGTTAATCAACAAAGGATTTAAACATTTCTTTCATTCCAACTGACTTCAAATCATATATAAGCTTAAAACAAAACACACGTGTTTGCTTTCATGAAACAAGGCCAAACTGAGAAATACATTTTCAATGGATGTATCCAATAAAAGCTTCAAGCTGCTACCTGATTCCATTAAAATTCATTAAAGATTTTTATCCTGCTCAAAATCCCTGAGTATATCTGGGAAGATTAAATTGTCTACCTTTGAAACCTTATCTAAAGTTAAAACCTTTCTGCCAAAAAGCTTTACATAAGTATCAAAGATGTCATATTATGTTCAACAAATAACTACTGATTTTTATGAAATAAAAATAATCTATGATGTGATGAGATTAAGCTAGGCAATATTTGTAATATTGCCAAATAAATGCTAGTAGAGCTTTTCAAATTTAGCTAGTGATAACTGCTTCTCAGTGAATCTCAGAAATACCATTAATTATTCAGAGAATCAGAGAACCATAGAATGGTTTGGTTTGGAAGGGACCATAACGATCATCTAGCACCAACCCCGCTACCATGGGTAGAGACATTTCTCATTAGACCATGTTGCTCAAAGCCCCATCCAACCTGTTCTTGTAAAGCTCTAGTGATGCAGCATCCACAACTTCCCTGGGCAACCTATTCCAGTGTCTCACCACCCTCACAGTAAAGAATCTCTTTTTAATTTCTAATCTAAATCTACCTTCTCCCAGTTTGAAGCCATTACCCCTCATACTATCACTACAAGGCCTTATAAAAAGTTCCTCCCCTGCTTTTATGCAGGCCCCCTTCAGATACTGGAAGACAGCAGTAAGGTCTGCCTGCAGCCTTCTCTTCCCAAAGCCAAACAACCCCAGCCCTCTCAGCCTGTCCTCATAGAAGAGGTGCTCCAGCACCCTGCTCATCTTCGTGGCCCTCCTATGGACCTGCTCTAGCAGGTCTATGTCCTTCTTGTGTTGGGGGCTCTAATTTATCCCCTCCCTTCTCAAATGCACATCCTTTCTTTCTTTGGAAGCCCTCCTCCTCAGCAGTGCCACCTGGAAGTGCTGCCCTGATTCCCACTACTCACCCTCCATTTCACTCAAACAGGAACACTCTTCCTCCTTGACCTATGTATCTGCTATTATTTATGTTTGCAATTTTTCCCATACTCTGCTTTTCTACAGTAAATTTTGGTATCCTTTTTAAAATTAAGCCATCTGGCACAGTTTTCTATTAACTTTTGGGTAGTAACCTTCTCAGCTGTGTAAGTGTCATTGGGAGATATGAACCTTGTTCAAAGCAAGACTGCTTGGCTGACTGATGAAAGGGTGTGTAGAAACAGAAGCAGATAAGAAACCCACAGTATATAAACATGAGGAGAACAGCTTTTCACAACATGAAAGCAGCACACTGATAAAGTGGTTAAGGCAATGAAGTATCTGACAAATAACAGTCACGAAAAAGAAGTAACCAAGCAAAGATCAAAAACGTATCCCCATGCTACAAGACCCACTAAGTAGTTAAATGCAGCCCAAGTAAAAATAGAGTTAGAAAAAAATACATATTTTTATTAAAATATATATAGTCAGAGGCTTTTTAGTAAAATAGATTATATAAATCCGTGTGGCTTTAATTACATATACAGGAAAGAAAGAAGTAGAAATGTTCATAATGAAAATAATTTTATTAAATGCAAAACAATTTCTTTCCAAAGTATAGAAAAAATGTTACTATGTTTTTTTGTCCTCTCCTCCACACCAAATCCTATTTTTTCCCTTTCTGTTTCAAGTTAATTGGTTGCAGACATGCATAGGCACACATGAGAGCAGAACAGAAACAAGAAGCAAACTTATATGTGGAGAAAAAGTGAGTGCAGATAAATTAGATAAAATAGATTACAGATACATTATGTAAAATACATTAAAAAATTAATACATAATATTAAGAGTGCAGAAAGGAAACAAATGTCCTACCTTATACCATCATAAAAGAAAAGATCTTTTCCTTCTGTGGCCATTTATTCACTGGAGTACCAGACCAAAGGGAACAGAAGCTCTAGGGGATTGCTGTGTCCCCTTCTCAAGCACAGCTGGAAATGGAGAAGCAGGATGTTCAGTAGAGGCTGTGGACCCAAGCGTTTGCCTTTTGAAGCCCATCTGGAGCAGCTGGGGACTGTGCAGAAACAAGTCATGGCTGAAAAGAAAACCTCACAATTCATTCCAATAGAAAGTTAATGAGAGGTCTCTTGGTCTGTGGTGTGCTGACGTGTGGTCAGCTCCATGTCCTGAATGGGGAGCCCTGTGAAATCAATGGCAAAGCTGCTCTTGTCAACATGTGCAGGATTGCCCATCGTATTTATAAAGGACAGCAGCAGCTACAAAGGGTTATATGCAGTTCCAGTACAATCTCTAAACAACTCTTCTACCTGCAGTTTCCTTTATCTGCAAATATACCAAAACAGGATAAAAGACACAGTCAGAGACAGTGAGAGACTTCTGCACAACTAGAATGTCCACACGCATTTTTGGATGCAAAAAGCTATCCACAGCATTTCATACAAACTTGAAAGTATTACAGAAATTGCCTATATCAATGGCGAGCAAAGTACTTGGTATGTTTAAATGGTAATGTTTAAAATTGGATTCTGACTTACAAAAATCAAAGTAATTTTTAATCCAATTTGAAGTTGCCTTTTACATCTATATACCTATATAGATACATACATCACAGGAAATGTGAATAAGCACATAATACATTTTAATACATTTTAATACATTTTAAAATGGAGAGAGGGAAACATCAGAACCAAAGATACTTTTCCTGTAAGCTGAAACTCCCCAGAAAAATTTCTTCTTTTATAAAATCCTGTTATCTATTACTTTTGGACATCAGTAAGTGTGAAATTCATGTGCATTTCCATTACGTTTGAACTGGTATCTAAACAACCATCTTTTCGTATTTGAAGTATGTCATTATTAAGTAATGACAGCAAACAAATCACCCAACCAACCCTAAGAGTGTGTAGATTATGCCTGATAACGAAGCCTCTGTCATTGCAGACATATTCCTGTGCCTATGAGGAGTAGATGGGCAGATGAATAAAAATAATAACGGCAAAAAGAGATGAACATATTATAAGAAACTTTCCAAAGCACTGGGTATAAACCTTGATAAAGAGAATTTGTTAATGGTGAGAATAACTTCTCTGTCTCGTGATGGACATGATCTGATTCCTAGATATATTAAGCTCAAAGCTGGCAAAGAATGCTTCCATTTATTTTTAGCTGACTTAAAACATCTCTTCTTCCTGAATGAATTTTTCCTCTGGTTGAAGCCACTGTCTTCCTCATTCTCCTCAGACATGCAGGAAATTGCATTGACAGTGCATCAGCTGAATGCAGTTACCTATCTCCTGGAGCACTCTTAGCCTGAAATCCTGCTGTTGGACATTTAATTAAATAATCCCATTTTCATCTGTATGAAATTTGTAAAATTACACCAGCCTGAAACCTGTACAACAGAATGGCTGCACACCAAACCTTGGCTTTCTAGAAGTTCTCATTCTTTAACAGAACTATGAATGAGTGATCCATTCCAGCTGTCCAGAGAAATGATCCATTGCCTTCCAATACAAAGACTTTGGAGATGAGATCAGCTGCTTAGTACAGTAGAGGAGTTATGTAATTAGGTATTTTGCAAGATGAATGAACTATTGGTCTGCATATATTTTGCTGAACTCATCCACATTCATATTTTGTATTGTCCAACATTCACCATCCTGTATATTTTTTATGTGGACTATTTTGCAGACTTTATATTAAATAAAAGCAATATACAATGAAAAAATAAATGCACCATAAAGCAGAAGAAAATGTGAGGGCACTAAATGAATTCACATGTAAAGCCTCTGACGGTAAATTGTCCTCCTTCTTCAGGAGTGAATTTAACCCACTACATAATATACATGCTTGAATATAACCTAGGGTTTGCACAGATCTATAACGATCATATATTAACTTGACTTTTCCAAAAAGCCACAATAATTTTTTTTTCTTGCTGAAGTTAAATGGGCAAGACGCCATAAGCATATTTCCATTTTCTAATTAAAAAAAAGTAAAATATTCTCAGTTTCATTGCTTGAACAGTTTTATGCTTTTTGCTTTATGCTCCCATTCATAAAAGGAAATAAGTGCACAACATGACTTTAAGTATGCAAGTAAACTCAAGTGTAGTCATTGAAACATTGCACCTTGTGACTAATACCATTTGCTTTAACAGAATCTAGGCACTTGCCTAAAACAAACAGAAATTAAGTAGGTGCTTAGATACTACATTTAATGAGTCTGCAATGACTCTCGTGTACCAAACAGTTAATGAACTGAACCGTCAACAGAAGAATGTATCATGGTTATATCAGTTTATATTTGTTTCACAAAATAAATATTTAATTATCAGAAAAAGAGTTTGAAAAACATAAATTTTATTTAATATGTGAGTACAGAAAATCCTAACAAATCTAAAATCTATTTATCCACCTTCAGCAGTGGTCAGATTGTAAAAGTATCAGCAGAAATATTTTGAACGCTTTTCTATACACTTTAGCTCACACTTCTGTAAGGATATTAACTCATAATGAAAGATACAAGTAATAAATCAGACCAGCCTGGAGTGTTAAAGTGGTTAAGTGTGTCATTACAGAAAGAATTCACCCAATTTGTAGTATATTAGTTAAATTAAATTAATAAATTACAAAACACCAGGGAACAGATTTTAAGAAAAGAATATAGAAACATAGAAACATAAAATAGTTTGGGTTGGAAGAGGCCTTAAAGATCATCTAGTTCCAATGTTATGGCTAATAAAGTCATAATTAATGTTGCTGGATTCAGCTGATAATGTCCTTTCTTTTCACAATTCCCTTCATTTTTGAAAGATGTAGCTAACATGCATACAAGCATTTTCCTTCAAAAGTAAGTAACTAGACTGTTTATATTTAGCCATGAATACAAGTATTTATAAAACATCTTTGCATAGTAAAACTTTTGGGACTGTGATATCATCATTGTTTTAGACAAACTACAAATATTTGTAGGGATTTGCCAATTCTTGGACTAAGTAAGGGTCAGATTTTGTTTAAGTCATTTTAAGTGCTACAGCAGTAAGGTAGAATGCCAGCCTCTTGCCTGGAGATCACTTGGGTTAAATGTAATGATGTATTTCCTGATAGAGCTTGGAAGATACCCCCAGAATCCAAGAAACCCTGATAATTTAAATGAGATGCCTATCTCTTTCCTCTGGTTTTATGGCCAGCCTCAATCCCACTGTGAAGAGACTTATTTGCCCAGAATGTTGAATGAAGACCTCTTTAAAAACCTTTCAGGGAAACATTAATCTCAGCTGCAGCCGCATACATCCATGGAGTATTAAAAATGCTAACTTTTTCTTTCGAGGGGGCAACAGGAGGGATAGCAAAGACAAAAGCAGAAGAAAGTGGAGGATAAGGTTGAAGCAGCTTGATGGCAAATACAGCCTGCCTCAGAACTCCCCACAGCTGAGTGATTTGGGCACTGAATGACTGTTGGTCTGGATAAAAAACTCTAATAACTTTATTTTATAAATAAATCCCTGAACTGGCTCATCAGGGAGCTACCTAAATGTCAAATACAAAACCAAGGGCATGGGTGCAACTGCTGATACAAGACAGGGAGGAGAATGACAGAATTGTGGCAGCCTGGATCTGGATCAGCTTAAAATGAACCATGCCTTTCTATGCCTGAAGCCCACATATATTGTGACATGGGAAAACCTGGCACCAAATCAATGAACATATGATGGACTCTTAAGCCTGGCATCTTCCTGACTTTGATGCCTGTGACTAAGGAAGGTCTTAGCTGTCTCTTTTTCCTCGCACAAGTCCTTATTCTTGGATATGAACATACCAACATGAAACCAAATACAATTCAAAAAAAATGCTGAATTGAAAGATTTATTCTGTTCAAGCATTAGATGTGTGTGCCTTAGAAAATAAATTGTATGCAATTTCACTTTAGAAGTCCTTTAACTTTTCCAAATATAGGGGTAAAAATGGTTTGGCACAGAATTTTTACATTCATCTAACCGAGGACTTGATGAGATAGCTTAATTCCCTATGGTTGGTTGCTACCAACCTCAGGGAACCTATTATTTGACTACCCTGAATATTATAAAGTTCACTTAATGCACATCTTGCATTAAAAATAATTTATAAAGTTCATACCAATTCAATTATTTGTGGTATTATTTTATGGTAATCTTTGCAGAACCTCAATAAAATCTGTAAAAAACACACCACTGTTACATACCATAAAATATACAAATAAATTTGACTTGTACAATATTTAATTTCTATGACTTCTGCAGCGTTCCACAGAGCGGTGAACCAAACACCTCATCTCATGGGCACAGGAAAAAAAAAGAGTGTTTGTGAAGTAGGAATGCACAATGTGTGAGAATACATCCTGCAACTGCCTTAGGTGATTTAAAGGAAGAAGGCTGGAATGAGAACTTTCATACAATTAAGATCAAAAAACCTGGATATTCCATTTGCTGAGTGACTGCTATAACCAGCACACTATCCCAAGTATTCAAAATGAGATGTGCTAATATGAATACAGATAACTAGTTCTTTGAGGAAAAGAATGAACAAAAAGATGTCCTAGTACATTGCTACTCTAGTCTGCCTTCCAACCTGAAGAAAATATCACCGTCTGTCCTTGAAGAGCTTGTCCAGCACACTGATATTTCAGTCTCAGATTAGATAGCACCGTGTTCCTACAACAGTTTTTTCTTTAAGAAAAAATGGTGGCTATGATTTAATTTTGTGAGAGAGGCAGTTTTACATATACATGAGATATGCTTTCAGAATGCTTAACAGAGCAAGTTCCTCAGCAGACGTAGGCAAAGCAACATCTCGTTTCCAGATCTCAATCTAGTTTTGGCACAAGCTAGGAGCAAACTTGCTCAGACGGGGCAGAAGTCTAGACACCCTGGTAACAGCATTTCCATGTTCAACTGGCTGAGTTGATGCGCTTCTGAAGCAAGGCATCGGCTCAGCAAGGCTCGACAGAATCACGGTTTTGGATGTAGGCATCTGTGTTATATTCTTGGTGCTTAAATTCTCATTTAGATTCAGCCACTATAGTCATAAACTTTTAAATGGTTTTAAAAAAAACAAAACACTGAAGAGAATCATATTAAAATACGAATGTGATATTTGCTTTATGAACACTCACATGATGTGTGATTGTTCATTATACAAACGCTTTTATTTCCATACTGTGAAGGAACTACCCCAGATAGGTGGAACAATTTCCCTCTTCCCTTGTTACAGACTTCTTTCATGAAAGGGTGCTTGTCTACTTCATAGAGGTTGCCTGATCATGAGCTTCTTTAGCAAATCAAAGCAAATGAAAAACACATACCAATACTAATTATCTTTACTAGTTATTCTTCCTCAGAGCAGTCCCATTTTTTTAGGCACTGTACATAATGTGTCAAAAGGAGAAGATACAGAGCTATTTATTAGTAATCACCACTGAAGGACTTCTCCATTTCCTCCCCACAGGTTTGAACAAGTTCACTAGCAAACTTGTTGTTGTAGTAGTTTTACTATGATGGCGATGGTGAAGATATGCTTTAACTAGATTTGTAAGGAAAATTATATATTTGCAGGCAAGAACAAAGCACAGGCAGACAAACGCAAACCTGCTCAGACCACAGGAGACTCTTTTGTCTGCAGTCATGTAGACATTTAAATGACTGATTCCTTTCTCAGAGGACCAAAAAACCAAGAGTTAGCTGCTTAAATTGTATTCCATTTGCATGGTATGTGTATCACAATGTCCCCTCAAAATGACAGAAGAAATGATCTCTTACATTGATTCACAGATAGGTCAAAAGTTTGTAATCTTTCCCTTTAGTTTAAAATCGTTAACCAAAGATATCCTGGGGGGAAATGAAACACCTACAAACCAACAAAAAAGGAAGGAATGGGAGGTAGGTTAGTAATTTAGGACCAAACAACCATTGAACTACTGGTGTGGCTGTACACGTGGCAAACTGAAATCTGGCAAATGTATGTACATGAAAGGCAACATGGAGCAATCAAATTGACACCCTGGACCCTTTTGGGCTCTCAAAATTATGAGCTTATAAAGGAATATAAGTACACTGAACACCTTCTGCAGCTGAAATGGAAGAAAAAACCGCTCACCTAAACCCATAAGTATTGTGAAAACTATATAAACTACTGTTTTCTGTATTTTTTTTTTCCCTCCTGATAAATAAAATCTTTCAGTAAGGCATTGACTGTCTTTGAAAATAGTAATTTTTAACACCTGGTACTTTTAAGGGAAAAAGAAAATAGAGCTAATCCTTGGAGTAAGCACCCACAATGTAAAGGAATGGAAATGTAAAGCATTAAAATCTGATTTAAGCTGAAGGAACCTGGCTGTAGGCAACTACAGCATGTGTGGGGTAAGTGGAAAAGAAAAGAACTATGAATTATAGAGGGATAGGCTAAGACGATTCAAAAAGTACCTGTGACAAAACGTTTGCATACCAAGTTAAAATAAGGGCAAAAATGAAAAAAAAAAAAAAAAAAAAGAGCAGGACTGCAGACTTTCCTACAAAGTCTTGCCAAATTGGGCAAGAAACTGTTTCATAACCTCTATTGCAACCCAGTGGCCAGCTCTACTTCCACATGTAATTAATGAAGTGACAAGTTTTGATTCTCAGTCTCCTTGTATTTAAAAAAAAGGCATTTTCTTTCCCTGAAATATTGTGAAAAACAATCAGCACCTGCAAGATAAATTCTAAGTAGATTACACAGAGGTGGTAAAGCACACTAATAATATGTTGACATTCTAAATATAAACATTGCAATTATATTGCTAAAGCTAGAGCTAGCGAATGCTTTGGATGCCAGCCTAGCAAGGTAGGAAGCTGACTTTAATCATAAGAGAGGAGACGCTGCGCTGAGCGGAGCTAAACCCGTGCTTACAGACCCTGCTGAGCCACAGCTCCTCTGAACCTGTGCTCTCACACAGGCCACCAGCTGCTGAAGTGTGGCACTAGAAGGATCTTTAAAGACAGTTTTAAGGCCATGAATGCAAGTAATTCAATCACTAAGTAAAGTTTGTACACGAATAGAAGTATCAGTTGTAAGTAATCAATACCTTCTTCAAAGTATTTTCTGTCCTGAGCATGGGGTGATTTCTCAGTTTTGATGAGAAAATAAAAGGTTTCAGGAAGATCACATACTGATCTTCTTAGATAGACTGAAGTTAAGGTACTCTCTCTTCAAAACAATGATCACAATAAAGCTTGTACTTTTCCCCAGAAATAACTCAATTTGCTAAAAAACAAAGTTACTTTTTTATATACACTGAGATTCTTCAATATATGAATGTTTACTTTTCAAACTGTTACCTTCAACAAAAAATTTTGTTATTGTTAAGAAAGCTTTGTTGGCTTCCGCAACTTTTTGACCAAACTAAATTTACACCTGGCCAGAAAATTTACAATTTCCAATTTAAAGAATCTTTAAAATATTCCACTAAATCATAGTAATTTTTGTATACAATGCGCAAAACATAACACAAAAGGAAAATAAACAGTAAAGCAAAATAACGTGCAAAACTTCCATTCTGAAGGGTGTATAAATTAGATTTGAAATTTTGTAGCAAAGGTGACTTCATCATCCTTAACTCATTATTCTCTTCACAGGCTGACAAGAAGCAGAGATCACCTAGCATTTTTCTGAATTAGTCATAAACCTTCATGTAAACAAGATAAAAGATAAAAACGCAGGCTATGTCCTCTATCGTGACTATAAATGCGACTTTAAGGTCCTCTCAAAATTCAGGAAAGATGCACATAAATATGTAATTCTTAAATATAATGTATATATTTGTACTCATTTTTTGTATATGCACACACAATTATTTCTTACTATCATCGAGCCCATTCCACACAGAACTGCCTACTCCACAGAAACCAGTAGGCCTTATATACCCATGTTTTCACCTTTAATAAAGAGGAGATGGAAAATGCCATTTGCGTGGCTTGATCTACACATCAGTGTTCCAGATATCCTGCTTATTGGAGCATAGGGATGGAGCTGTGAACTCCATAAAACTGGGCCAGAACAAGGCACGGAAAAAATTAGGATTTCCTTCCCAATTTTGACACCAACACTTCCCAGTGACTCGGCTTGCCAACTTCCCCCGTCTTCAGCATAATTGCCAAGAGTTTCTTGGCCGCTGTGGAAGGAGCTGTATCCAGTACCCAGCTGCTGCTACATCAGGTGCCCGTGCAGCTGAGCCCGGGCGAGCTGGGCGCACCCACCAACCGCCCCCGGGCGCCGAAGCGCCTTCAAGGCTGGAACAGGGAGCAAGAGGGGCTGTGGCCGGCGCAGTGCCCACACCTAGCTTGAAAACAAGGAGTAAAATAAAGCGCGAGAAGCGCTCTGAAATGTGCGGGGGAGGGACATTCGCCAACCCTGACAGAG
>NW_008598033.1:167760-168034 GCF_000691845.1 Merops nubicus
ACGGGTCAACGGGGGAAAGCGGGGGTCCCCCGCCGGCGCTCTGCAAGGGCCCTATCTGTCAGTTAGTCCTCGCATGCCGTGGGGAGGGGACAGGCGCTCCCCTCATCCCCCGCAACACCGAAGAAGACGCGGGGGCAGGCGCAGCATGCTGTCCCCACAGCAGACCCACGTCACCTCTCAAGGCGGGACGCGGGGCTGTGGAAGGACGAACCAAGCGCACCGGCGCTCCCAGACACCCCTAGGCTACGCCCGCGGCGGGGGTGGGGGCCGAGGC
>NW_008598034.1:0-721 GCF_000691845.1 Merops nubicus
GAGCCGTGTGTGCCGTAATTGGATCAGGGATGCGGGAGCCATCCCGGCCTCCCCTCAGCACTGTCACAGCTGTCAGATGTCATCCCTCCCTACAGCTGTCACCGCGGGAGGGCCGGGGCTCCTTCTCCCTTCTAACCCGATGCAAATGTCCACTTAGCGGATGAATATTGAAGATATTAGACACTTCTCTATGCCTTTATGCAAAGTAAAGATCTGTGTCATCTGTGAATTTCATGGAAATAAGTTGCAATTTATTCGCTGTGAGAAAAGTGAAGTGAAGCCTGTAAAAATGAGAAATTATTTGGTTCAGGCTATTAAAAAAATAAAAAGAGAATATTTTTGGGAATAAACAAAATATGCAGATTTTCTTCTGAAGAGTAAAAACTACTAGATAAATATTATGAGAATAGAGAAGCAGTTTTGCATTAGGCTGTTATTCTATGCGAATTAAAAATGTTTCATTTTTGGATATCTTTACTGAGGGAGAGCAATGCGATTGGAGTAAACTTTGATTTCTGCAGACGACAAAATCATTACTCCAAATGACTGAGGGGGGGAAAAAAAAATCTTAATATTTCATTCTGATGAATGACTTTCTGATGGAAAAGACTAGAGGATGAAGAAATCTGAGAGGCACTCTCCGAGGTAGGAGGGCTCTGGCAGAGCCGGTGGCTTCCAGCGGCGGGGGGGGGGTGGGGCAAGGGGGGGGCGGGCTCCGCGC
>NW_008598034.1:752-18307 GCF_000691845.1 Merops nubicus
TCCGCTCTGCCAGCACCCTCCCTGCTTCCACATCCTCTCCGTGCCCGGCAAGTTTTCTGAGAATGTGACAAAACAAATGCAAACTGGAGCCAATGATGCGTGGTTTGGCTTTTGTGTTTTGGGTTTTTTTTGTTGTTGTTGTTCCCCCTCCTCCTTTCCTTTCCTTTTCTTTCCCCCGCTCCTCTTGTCAGCGCTCAAACTTGCGCGTGGCCATGGCACGAACCAGACCATTGTGGTTAACTTTAAAAACGTGATTCAGTGAAATAACAGAACCTGTCAATCTGTCGGGGACGAGGCAGGGGCAGTGCCGTGGGTAGGCTGGGCAGCAGCCCGGCGCTGTTATTGTTCCCTGTAATTGGGAGCAGTTTATAGGCGGCAGAATGAGATTCAGATCTCTCGTGCTGTCATTAGAGAGGAATAAACTACTATATTATGTCTTAAGGAATTAAACCCTGATCAACTACTGCTTTTTGGAACACCACCTCCCCCTGCCCTGTCGATGATGTCAGCATCATCCCTGGCTTTCAGTCAGGGCTGGTCCCGATGTGGCTGGTTGTTTATTTGTTTATTTATTCATTGCATTTCTCTGCCAGAGCCCCGAGCCCTGGGCTGCCCCCGTCAAGCGTGAGCGTGAACCTGACTTCCACCCCGTAACCCCTGAGCTTGGTGGAGCTGCACGGGAGCCACCCAACCCGTTTGGATCCTACCCTGACCCTGCACCAGGGAGAGCCACGGCCGGGCTCATCCTTAGGGCCACACGCAGCTTCCGAGGCAGGACTAATGATGGAAGGGCAAACTGGTGGTGGAACATGAGGGCAAACCCAGGGCCTAAGGGGGCTTAGAGGAGGTGGCCTGACTATGAAGTTAAAATGCAGTGTTTCCGTTGATTTTGATGGCAGCAGGATCAGGCATTAATTGTTTCATCACTTGTGCTGTTTGGAAAGTTAAGAACTCGCTGGGCTTTGCTTTCTTCTAGTGCACTGTTCATAGAGCCAAACATAATCCAGGTGTAATGAAGCCAGGAGGCTGGGGACAAGGACCCTGCTGTGGGCTGGAGCTGGAGCCTTCTTTGGAGCTCCTCCATCCCCACGTGTGAGCCTGTAAGCAACTGTAGTGACAAAGGAAGTGCCTTTTTTTTTTTTTCCCCCCTTTTTTCCTTTTAAATGTGGTTTATGGCTAATTACATCAGAGATCCAAAACAATCTTTCTTACATTTGCATTAATAAGGTGTACCACATGATCCATACTGGAGTAGGAGTATACATCAAAGGTAGATTAAAGGTTGGTTAGGCATCAAACTATGTTCTATATGTAAATTTATAGCAATGATGTGCTGTGGAAAGATAGCTTACCCTCTATTTCTGTGCTACTAAATAAAATTAAAAATTCACAACTCTGGTTTATGGGATTTTAAATGAATTTGATCTCTCTTTTGGGCAGGGCAAATAAGTGTTTTGTGATGTATTATTTTACAAAAAAAAAAAAAAAGACCATCGTTCTGGCTCATTTAATTTTGCGAGTGAATGATCTAAGATTAACTACAGACTAGTCAGTGCAGTTTAAAAGCTGAAAGCAATTTTCAGCCATAGATGGTAATGCCACATTTAGTCCACAACCGAATGACTCTAAATGACTAAGCTGCAAGGTCTTTGTATATGACCACAGGGCCTGATAAAGCCATAGGAACACAGTAAAAGCACAAAAATAGTTCCAATTTATTTGGTGCCATCACCTTAATGAGATTAATACAGACGTGTTCATGTGCCTAATTGGTGATTTTGTTTTAACTGGTAATGAAGGATTAAATCTTCAGGCAACAGGCTACTTGCAGGAAAGGGGATTGGGGGAAAAAAGTTTTTAATTATAAAAGGCAGCTAGTGAAATAGACCACTACAAAGTTAATAATTCATCTTTAAAATATATACACATATATATGTTGTATCTGCTGCTTCACTATTTGCCTGAGTGGTTTTGGGGAGTGTTTATTTGGAAAAGAGGGGTAATTGTGAACTGCACCATTGGCATCTTCTGGTACCAAGGAAGACAACAGCTGGGCATGCGGTGTGCTCATCTTCCAGATGTGGGCATCTGGAAAACCCACCCAGTCCGTAGATTCAAAACATTTCTGTGGATGCTGCTCTGTGCCTTAGACCTTTAGGTTTAGGGAGTGGAATTTGGGGAAAGCCCATCTCCCAGGAGGGCAGGACCAGGCTCCATCCCGGCTGCCAGCAGCTCCTCTGATGAGCAGCCCCACCAGCAGGGTGAACTTCACCCCGAGCGGCAGCCAGCTCTGCCCTTCCGAGGCCGGTTGTGACCATTTAAATGCTAACACTATTAAATATGCTGCCAAAACACAAACACTCAGCCTAAGTCATTAAAATGTAATTACGAGGGGGCAGCTGAGCCTGGCTGGAGTTTTGACTCGGAGGAATCTTGTGAGAGACACCGATGCATAAACCCAAACCCACCCCAGCTTCAGGCTGAGTCCATGGGCTGCTTACAGGGAATAATCCTGCCTGTCTCTCTTAAATGGCTCTTTGCAGTCATTTGATTAGCTGTTTTATTTTTTTTTCTTCTCCTTTTGCACCTTCCACAAATGGATGTGTAGCGTGTGGGCCTTACAGAGCCCTTCTTTTAAGTTGAACTTTCAATAGAGAAAATGACGAAAAGGTCTTTAATATCTTTGATGTAAGATAACCTTGCATTTTTAAAATGTTTATTACTCTAAATTGCATGTGAGTAAGGTGGCTTTTATCAAGCAAATGGCTTTTTTATTAAAAAAAAAAAGGCAGCTTTGGGGTTTGTCTTGGCAAAAGAGCAGCTCTGCCACCGTGTTTTACTGCCTCTCCCCTGTTATTTGTGAAACCAAGAGGCATCGTCTAAAGTCTCCTTTTTCCACGATTTTATTCTGCAGAACTGGGGCAAAAAAAAAAAAAAAACAATCCAAACCCCAAAACACCAGCAACTACAAAAAAAAAAATTAAAAATAATAATAAAAAAACCCAGGGTAACTCCTCAGAGAAATGATGAAACCAACCCAACAAACCCCGAGACTTTGACACGTGTGGAAGCGCTTTGAAAGGACTCCGGGTAGCGACACTGTGAGATGCCACCTTCCCGGGGAAGGGAGGCAGAAAGATATTTGAAATTTCTTGTCAGATTGAACTTTAAGACATCATCTTGACTGCTTCCTCTGCGGCTGAAGCCTCGCAGCCCAAACGTGGAGCGGAGCCCGGGCGGCGCGAGCGGCCCCTCCGCCCGCAGCCCCGCGGCGTGTCGAGCCATTATAGCGGGGACCAGAATGTCACCCTGGTCTCAATGGTTCGCCAGCTGAAGGATATGGTTAACAAATGTAAAACCAAACTTCAGGGGAGCTGCTTTTCTGTGCTAAGTGATCTGTATTCCCTCTGAATTTACTTTCCCCTAACCCCGTGAAATTAACAGTACTTTCTGACATTCGACCCCCTGACCTCACATATAATAAGAATTTAAAAAGCACCATGCATGAGTGTGTCTGTGTAATGCAAAACTGGGAAAAATGACCATGTCACTGTTTTATTATACAAAACCTTCTCCATCTCCATTGCATGCTTCATATATGAGTGCTCGGTTTAAAGTTATTATAAAGAAAAACACAGTTTTAACAGTAATAATTCACCGCTCGTGACTTTTATAGACAATAAATTGTAGCAAACACACACTGCTGCACAAGAGCCCCTGTACTCCATTAATGCAGATATTTACCAGGCTAAGTGCTAAAAATAGTCTGCGGGAAGGGGCCGGCGGGGCGGCGGCTTCTGGGGGGCTGGCTGCCGGGGGTGCAAGTGCGTGCACAATGTGCAGGTCTCGAGGTTTAAGAGGCAGAAGCAGAAAAGTGTTATGTGGAAATGATTTTGCAGTTATCAGGCTCAGGGGATGACAGCGTACAAGAGTAAGAACAAGGTGCTATGTGGCTTTTTCTTCACTGTGAAGTAAAGATTGGCAGCTGGAAGTAAGGCTTACAGGCAGACCTGCACACAGGACCTCTTCACCCAGGACTCATAATCACTACTCAAAGGAAAACGCATTTACCAGTAAAAAGCGGCTGTAGCCATCAGAAGTGTGCTTAAAACACCACTTAAATATCACTTTATACGCTATTACTTGCAAACTGTGGCTTGGTATTAAATTATACTTGCATAGGCTTTTGCTTAGGTGCTGATAATGCTTTTGAGGTTGCATTGGTGAAGAAGAATTTAGGCTGCTTTACAAGAGACGTGACTGGAATATCCCCCGGTGCTGACAGTGACAGGGTGAAAAATTGCAGAACTGTACTTTCTTTCCCCATATAGATTGTAATTTTAATTGTCATTGTGGCCCTTCTGTTTTAATTATGGGACTTCTTTGATATATACCAGGACATCGTATTGAATGAAAATATGGTGCTATAATAGTCTCTTTATAATTAATGACCACATGTAGATCCTGGTGCATAAAAGGAAAGGAATAAATGAACAATTTATTTAACTAGGTTTTGGATTTCTTTCTGTCTTCCAGTGAATATAAAATGATCCCGGGGCTTCTGAGGCTGTTTGATGTAAGAACCGCGCTGAATATCTAATAAAATTACATTGGTGTAGATTACAAAACATATTAGGTGGTTTTATTTAAAAAATGTTCCCATTACAGACGGTAAATTTCTTCTATTTACCGTGTTAGCCTCCCTCGGCTTCAGAGTTTGAAACAAACGATTATTTCCTTTAGTTTATTTGCAGAAAATAAAATAAAGGCAGCAGATTTTGACTCGTGAGGGCAGCAGCTTTGCAAGCGAGCTCCTGGGTGAGCTGCGGGCGACGACCCCTCCAGAGGGTCATTTTGGTGCCTATCCCAGGGTGCAAATTTCCTCCTCCCCCCCGAACTTTGGCTTTGGAAATATGATGGATTTACGTCCTATTAATTCCTGGCCGAAGAGCTCGTTCCGTGCGTCCGAGCTGAGGCAGGAGGAGAACAGAATGAGACCAGGAACGTGGGGGCGGTTGAGGGTTCTGGCGTGGCGCAGGGAGGGGAACCAGCCCCCCGGGCGGCGGGGTGCCCCCCACCCGGGCACAGGCAGAGCCACTCGGCGTTGGGGGAGAGCGGAAGCCTCTCTGGGTCTCTGAAAAGCAGACGTGTTTGTCCAGTGTCTGTCAGCGTGGAAAGTAGAAAATATCCCCTGACAAGCTTCTGCTCGTTTGGTCGCGGCGTTGGCGCATGGCGGGCGCCGGACCGCCGAGCAGGGTGAAATGGGATCGGCAGAGACAGGGACTACCCTGGGGTCAGCCGCGACCACGCCACCTCCCCGTGATGTCGAGTTGGGGCGATGGCGTGTAAATAAACGTGGGGAATTGCAAATCTTGTCATGGCCACGCAGAGCAGCTCAAGCATTTAAAGATGGTTGCCCGCAAACCTAACTGGAAGGTGGTTGCTCTGTGTGGTGGCTGAGGGAAAAACTCCCTCCGCTCGCCCCAGTCTTCTCCTCGGTGACATCTCGGAGAGCACTGACCCAGCACCGCCTCGCTGAAGGGATTAATCACCAAATTGTTCCTCATTTCAGCGGAAAGTAAAGGAACTAACCCCGTTCTAACGTTGCTCTTTTGGAGCCGGGCTGCGCCGAGCGCCGCGTGTTTACGTTATCTGACTTGATTTATTTGTTTTTTAAAATGAGGTGAGGAATCTTAATGTCCTACTGTTTAATGAATTTGGGCGCATTAAAGTTCCATGAGGTCTCTTCATTATTATGAACTTTACTAATGTTAGAAAATAAAATATTATAGAATTCACATTTTTTTCCTCTGCTGATGAATCCGATTTTATTCAAATGCTACTTACGGTGGTCATTAAAATACACTTAAATTTTGCCACCTTCGACCAATAAGATGTATTTTTTACCAGTTTTACATTTACACATATCTGTTTTTCTGTTACTTTTCCCACATGACAATTACCTTTCATTACAAATTTATAAAATCATTTACATTTTAGCAGTTTAAATGTTTCTGCTGACATTTTGTAACTATTACCCTCTTCTAGAATGGCATATGTTCAGGCAGTTAATAAAAAATTAAATGGAATAGCACTAGACAAGGTGAAGCTTTGTATCAGAGTGTTCTGCACATTTCTGAAAATACCATCTTTGTGTTGCAAACTGTGAAGTGAGGTTAGGGCTATGCCAATATGTGTATTTGTCATAACTGTCACAGAGTCCATGAACTAGCCAATCATTCTGCTCCTAATTAGACAGTTACATTTTGCTTTTTAGAAAGCATCCTCATGTAAAATGGTGTCTGAGATTCGAGAAAGGTGCTCGGAGCAAAGGGGGCAGCGGATACCAGCATCAAAACACTTTTTATCTGGATGAGGCAGACTTTTTAACTGCTGCCTGGCTCCTAAAGGAGGGATGTGGACGCTGCACCGTTAAGGATCCTCTGATTTTAAACAGGGGAAATGTCATCTTAAGGCTTCTCGAAGAAGGAGGCAGCAGAACTGTGTAGGATATTTAGGTGTGTGCTGTGTGGGTAGAGTAAATAAATTAGACTGGCTATTTAAAAAAATAAAAAAAGGGAAAAATAAAAAAAGTACCATTCTCTTTCTCGGAGGTTATTCAGCACCTGAGGACTGCACTTGGGTCGCCTGTGCTGGGGTGAGGCTGGAAGGGCTTGTCTGCATAAAGCCATGGCTCCCACCAAACACCCTTTCTCGGTCTCATAGATCTGATCAGACCTCACCAAGGTATTTACAGCACGTTCTGCTACATATGGACTCTGTGGCTCCGTTTAGGGTAAAGAAAGCAAAAAAAAAAAGGAGTGAAAACCACCCTCCCTGCCTGCTGGGTTTCAGTTTCCCTTTTGTTTCTCGTTACTCTGTGTCAATAAGGATTCTTTATTTTTTTTGTTTCAAACCCAAATAAAATTGCAGTTCTTCATTTGTGACCAAATATGTTGTTTACAGCTGCATCATAATTTGATATTTACACGTGAAGTTCACAAAGATCCTTTTTTTAGAAGCAAACGTTGATTTACACTGCTAGAAGTCAGGGTTTGTCTAGTAAGTGCTAGGTGCCCAAGAGGGATTATTAGTGTTTGCCACTAAATTCACCTTGGGATATGACTCTGATAAATTCCTTGGCTCCTTATTTAAGCAAAGCAGTGCTGTGTCAAATTCAGAATAAGAAGAGAAATTGTTTCCTCTCTGTTAGTGTCCACTCTGCTTTGTTTTCCAGCATGAGTGCCCCAGCTATGTGTGAAATGTTTGCAAGGGTCCAAGTTTCCCCGTTCACCTTCTGTGCAGGGCAGGTTGTTCGCTGTGGGGTAGCTTAAAATAAGCTGTTGATAGTCATCAAAATCCAAACAAATGCACACCAGGGAGTTCTTGGTGGGTGTCCCACAAGCCCAGCCCAAGTGGTGGGTATCAGCTCTCCTCCTGCCAGTGGAGATGATGGATCCAGGGCAAAACTTTAAGGAAAAGCAGACACAGAAAACAGTTTGGGGTGTCTGGTGTGGTTCATCCTGGTTTTAAATCTTTATTCAATAGGCATATCACCGAAGTTTTAACAGTCCTGGCAGATTAACCTTGCCTGTGCATTTGGAGTCTAGTCATCTGATGAATTTACATGCAGCCGGATGAAAATGCTATTTGGAGAGAGATTGAGAGTTTATTTGATTAAATCCCTTTCTCCAATACCTTGACCTCTTTCTTGTGAAATAATCAGAACTGTTTAGCAAGAATATTCTGGCATTAATAATGAATTGCTTTGGAGCAGTTTTTTCCCCGTTCTCTTAGAAGCCCATTGGTGCTTTTGGGGAGAAGCAGGGATGCTCTGCGTGGAGGGAGCGTTGCTCAGAAAATGCTGGGGAAAAAAAAGCACATTTTAGGTTTTCTTTTGAATTTTACAGCCTGATGGAGAATTCACAAACCAATGCATCATTTGGGGAGCGCGTTCTACCAGTAACTACTGGGTTTTGTGAGGTGCTGGTGGAAATGAAGGTGGAAGCATTTGTCAGTCACGATCACGGAGGGTATTTGAAGCCCAGTTGATGACTTTATAGTGTTACTTGACTTTAAGGTAATGAGATCACACGCCAGCCTTCAAAGGTGTGGTGCTGTTGCCTGTGTACGTTTGTGCTGGAGGTACTTGAGCTGCACATAAGTTGGTATAATAGCTCTATAAGATACCTCACTCCATTGTCAACCCTGATAAGGCTACAGTATCTTGTCTCCCAACTAAATTAAGCTTCATTATAATTTGTTTCTTAATAACACGCACTTCACTGTAATGTGTAAAATGCTTGGCTTTCATGAACAACTCTATGGAGAAGCTGTACAGTAGCTCATTTGCATTTAGCAATTATATTAGATTACAATATATTAAGCTGCAGAAAACCTAATCTAACATCATAATTTAAAAGCATAATTTGCAGTACTTTACAAGGAGCATACAAGGCAGGTTACAATAACACATTGCCTTTCCATATCAGCCAGTAAAATTATTTACTCATCCATTATTTAGTTTTCCAAAATGTTCTGGGTAAATTTTATTCACAAAATTGAGGGATTTCTTACATCACAGCTCCGTTAGGATGTCCAAATATATACCAGGGTACTATTTACTGAAATTTAGCCACGGGTGATCTTTCTAACAGACGGAACACTTGCGTCAAGAGGGGTGTGGTTTGAGAAAAGGAAGGTTGCTCAAGGAAGTCTGGATTTATCTGGATATTCTTTGCTGCTAAAAATCAAAGGAAGGGAGGAAGGATCCATTTTTAACAGACTTTATACAGGTTGTGACACAGCATTTGATGAATCATTTAATATGCGACACGTGATGCGGAGAGTCAACAACTGGCTCCTGTTGTAGCCTTTGTTTGGAGCTCGGCTCCACTCGCTCTCAGGCAAACTTCAGAAAGCAGCAGATTGGAGCCAGCTCCCAGTGTTTCTAGTCACTTATTTTGAATAAGCTTTTGTCAAATACGTATTGCTGTTCAAATCTAGCCTTAAGAATCTAGTACTAAAAGGAATACGGGCTACTTAGTGGCTGATTTATCAGTTAATGGTTTAATTCTACTACAGTATCTGGCTCAAATTCATTATTCCAGTTAGCATTATTTTATCTGAGTATGTATTAAACAGCGTTACAGAGTTTGCAGCAAAGAAGTAAGCAAGGTGCCTGTCTCAAGTTTATATAATCTGTCTTTTACTTTATAAAGAGGAGAATATGCTGAGGCCAGCACTGTGACAGGAGTTCAGCCTCGATCTCCTCTGTGAAATGCCTGAGATGTTACACACGAGGAGGGTATTCTCTGGGAATAAGCCAGATGTCAGGAAAACAGGGAGACCTCAGGTTTTGGATGGAGGATTTCTCATGGCTCAGTACTCGAAGCAGTTAGACTGTACCAGTGAGTGATGCCTGTGGTCTCTGCCGTGCTTTACATAAACAAAAACACTTTGCATACTTTAATTAAACTGTATGGTGAATCATTTTGCACAGTGATATTAATGCTCTGGTCCATGACATTCGTGTGCTTTCCTTGTTGAGAATATTAATGATGTCACCGTGCATTTGCAACTACGTTGGCAGTTTGTGTGATAATTGTATAATAGCCAAAACTAGAAATTGCCCTCGATGGTTTGGGCTGCAGAGGCTGTAAGATTTATCTCGTGCCTCTGTGAGGAGCATTTTATTTGGCACGACAGTTTCCATAATCGTGGCTTCACCGAGGCATGAATCTTGAAGTCTGGGAGACTGGGAGATGTCACTGCTATTGCTGGAGAAGCAGGTGGGCTCCTTCTTCCAGGGAGCTGGATTTTAGAGGATCCAGCTCAGTGCTAGAGAATTAGATCTCGATAGAGAAGGCTGCCATCCCACAATGAAGCTTTCCAAATTCACAGTGATGTATTTCATTTTCACGCTTCCACTGAATAAGTGGCAGAGGCAAATCATTAATTATGGTCTGCCTGTTCTTTACCCCCTTTCTCTGACCTCGCTGCTTCAGTGTATTCTGCTCCTCCTCATCCCTCAAGGTGCCTGTGATGGACAATATGAGGGAAGGTCCATCATTGCTCTCTCTAATCCTCAGTTGCACACAGTACCCTCTGCTTCTTCAGACCCTTTTTGTTTTTTCCCTTTTCTCTTGAATTGGATAACATTTTTCCAGCTTTCCTAGACACTTTCCTCTCACACACTAAGCAGGTTGGTTGTGCCCTGCTTTTCTTTACCCAAATATTGCTCTTCAAGATTCCTTTGCTGTGTCAGGCTCACGTTAAGCCCTTTGGCCCTGCTCTCCCACCAGTGCTCCGTGCCTCCCAAAAACCTGCCTTTCGACTCCCAGGAACTCCAGGAGCTAGTCCAGAGCTCAGTTTTTCCCTTCCAAAGGCTGAAACGGGGACAAAGCCTGAGCCTTTGCTAAATCCTAAGCCAGCTCTTTCCCACCTGGCAGAAAGAAAGGAGCTGCAGTTTCCCCCTCGCGCTTCCAGGCTGCCTCTTGCGCTGAATCCCAATTGCAATCTGCGGCTCGCTGGAGCGCAGGCAGCCACCAGCCTCATTTCCATCCCCAGCCTCTGCTCGGCGAGAGAAGGCTTGGGGAGAAATGCTGGGGGTGTGCAAATCACCACCTACTTTTCAAATAGTTAATGGATTCCATGATTACGGGTTGTAAATCAACGCCGCTGTTAAACTTTGTCTTATATACCGGTCATTTTCCTGTGTTATGGTGAAGAGTAAACACTACTTAGGGAAATAAATGTGTATAAAAAGAATAAATAAGATGATGTGTTTAAAAAGAATAAATAGATGCCCAGCTAATACAGCGTGTTAACCTTCCAATGCTAGTGAAAACAGAGCAAAGTCAATGCAGTCATTCTGCCCAGCCTGTGACGTTGTTCTGTGATAAAATTCACCGAGGAAGCCAGGAGATGAAAAGAGGAGTTACAGTATCCCCTGGCAAAAATAGATGATGAAAATTTGCCCTTGCCTTCAAAAAAAGGTTCCTATTTAGGTTGCTTTTCTGAGGGTCCTGCCTAGATTTTGGAGCACTGTCCCCTGAAATCAAACATGTCCTTTGTTTCCAGGCGTGGTTCTGATCTCTGGAGCTGACTTGCAGAGCATATAGACTTCTATAGACTTCATCAGGTTGACTTCCAGCCATAGCAAAGCCCTAGGTGAAAAGTCCTTGAACTTTCTATTCATTGTCTGTCGTTGCCTTTATTACATTTAAATTGATTGACTCTGTAATGCCATTATAAGTATAATATTTCCCAAGTTATTTGGCTGTGCTCTATTTTTGCTGGGGACTTGTAATATATTGAATACTCAGCCCTGACAGACCTTCTATATTCAAGGTTCTTATGCTGGAGAGATTTCAGGTAATGGGTGCAAAGTTTTGCCTGACAAATGCCTTTGTTTGCAGAAACCCATTTCGTGTGTGTATTTGTGATATGTTAAAAGTCAATGGAAAAAAAAAGAGAAGTGGAGTCTGAATAATACATTCTCTTGAGCTACAGGATAACTATCATGTCTAATTTTTATAATTGTTATGGAGACAATGTGAGAGCAATCAACAGGTCTCTCCAGTCAGAGTGGAAATGCCACTGCACAAATAAAGACCTCAGAATACTTTTGTTTGCTCCTAGGGCTCAGGCAACTCCAGTCAGAAATGACTCTCAGCTCTAGGCTGGAGTTCTGCAAATTACAACCAGAAGATGTTCCCTTTTCTTTCTCTCTCCCCCAAGCACCCAGTGCTGCCAGCACCCCGGGGGCCACACAAGGAGGGGTGGGAGCCCTGACCCATCCTGTCTTTGCCTTCCCACCCAAAATGGGTTTTACCTCCCTGCTGTCTCACACACAGACAGAATGGCACGTAACAAACCCAACGTGATGCTTGGACAATGTCAGCTCTTGGTCAACCTGTGGTTAAATGCATCTAAGTGCACGTAGTGATACCCAGAACAATGTTATTTTTTTTATTTACATATATCTGTAATAGTGAAATATAAAAGTAAATATACAACTTTTAGCTATAAGACAAAACTGATGTCTTGATCCTTACAGGTTGCATGACACTTTTATACAGGTGTAAAGCTTTCCACCTTAACTGGGTGCACATGTGGTTAATGACATCAAAAGTGATCCTGAGATGTGCTGGGGGCTTCCTGGCAGCACCAAGCACTGTCAGGGTCTGGATGGGATCCTGTTGGCACCCTGTGCCAACACCAGGATCCACTGTGGTGCTGAGTGACACAGTTTAGTGGTGGACTTGGCAAAGCTGGGCTAACAGTTGGACTTTAATGATCTTAAAGATCCTTTCCAACCTAAACCATCCCATGACCTGCAGGGACCTTCCTCTGTGCTGAGCATCACTGGAGAAAAAGATCCATATTCACCCCAGACTCCAGGGTCAGCTTCAGCAGGGGGGTGAGTCTGTGCCAGACACGAGTTTGACGTGGTCTGCGTTATGGTGGGGGACAAACTCTCCTGTGGAAAAGGTCCTGGTGATTAAGGAGAGCTGTCCCCAGCTTGGCAGCACCGCTGAGAGGCATCAGCCCATCTTATCAGCAGGCAGAGCAGAGATAACGCCGAGAAGCTCCCGTTCCCTGGGGTGTGCAACGTGCTTTTAACACCTCAGAGAGTTTGGAGATGGAAAAGACCACGAGGGAAGAAAAAGATATGTACATATATATATATGTGTGCGTGTGTGTGTGTGCAGAGTATCTTTTACCCTTTATTATGCAGGTATTTTCAGGAGTTTTAAATGCCATCTTTGGAGTAGGAGATTCAGATAGCACGTGGAGGGAAGGGGGAGAAGCTGGGAGGACCTTCTTTTAAAGCTCCCTTAAAAGAGCACAATACAGGTGAATGAATTGCCACAAGGCTGCTATCTGCCCTGGGTGAGATGGTGTCTGGCTCTGGTTGAGGGTCTGTAAGCTCCTCTGGATGGTGTACAGGAGGGGTGTGTGATGAAGGGAACCTGTAACAGCCTCTTCTGCTTTGGAGAACTGTGGATTGAGGAGTGACACCTGTACAGCTGCCCACCCACCGAGTGCTGTGTTAACTGCAGCACAACTCAGAGAATTCCAAAGCATCGTTCCAGCAAAGTCCTTTTCCCTACCCAGGATAATCTCCCACGTGAAGGAGCAGTTGACTGCTGGAGCCTTTGTAATAAATTAGGATTAATTTTAATGGGCTTTAAGCAAGGAAAGCACCTGGTTCTGGGCATCACCTTGGCTGGGAGCAGCCTTACAAAGCTGTGCTGAAGAAGGGCTGTGCAGGCTCTGAAGTTAACAGCCTCTCACCACGGCCTTTAAATTGAGATGTTTTTACCCTATGTTTTCTTTCCCATATTTTATTTTATTCTCCTCTCATAGTTTCCTCATCCATGCAGTGATCAGCCCTGATATACGATAGGGATTTTCACTTGAAGGACTGTGCATCTTTAAAATGTCTTCCCTTTATTCTTCCTAGTTCTTACACATGTAATTTCCCCTTTAATTTGACATCATTTAACGGCACATTACACGTCAATGATGTGATCTGTGAATATTTACAATGTTCGTGTCATTTTTATTTTCTAATCCAATTTAAGTAGCTCTGCTTTTTATGACATCATGAATTCTTCAGTCTTTTTTAGTCTTTTTGGAACTAATTATTCCATTAGTTCCTTTGAACTAGCTCCGTGTTGTCAGTCATTTTCTTCCCGTTTGATCATAAGACCTTTGCTGCCCTCCTTTGCATCTGCAGCCAGAGCTGGAGGAGGGAGGATGTGCCCACTGCTAATAACTGTGCCAGGCTCCTCGCCCCCACCCCCAGCTCCTCCTCACTGCTGGAACAAAATTAGATGGAAGGTTTTTTACATATATGCGACCGAGCAACTTTCTTCTCGTTCAAACTTTTATGTCTTTATAGGAGATGTCTTTCTGCTGTGCTTTGCAGTGCACAGGCTCCGGGCTGTAGAGGACACACTTCCCAGTTCTTTGGCTTTTTGCTTTTTCCTCTACCAAGAGATGTAGCAGAAAACAGAGCAACTGCTTTTAACTGTGAAGTGGGGAAGGAAACACGAAGCGTGTTCCACTCGCTGCTTATGGTCCAGCTCCTACAGTCTGACTCATGGGTTTAGGCTTATTTTTAATAGCTGGGTTTGATAAATTGACAGAAGATAGAAATGATTATTGTAAGTCTAAACCAACCTGTTAAGCAGCCCAGGTTTCCCTCTGACTTCCCAAACCCGCTCGCCTGCTAGCACAAAAAGGAGGCTGAAATGTGTGATAGGGACTCCCAGAGCCCGCTCCAGGAGGGATCCGGGATCCTGCCTGCAGGACCAGCCTCTCCCAGCTCCCTTGTTTACTGGGGATGTTTAACACTCCCTCCGTCATGCTAAAGAGCTCCCTGTTAAGCAGCCCAGGTTTCCCTCTGACTTCCCAAACCTGCTAGCCTGCTAGCACCAAAAGGAGGTTGAAATGTGTTAACAGGGAGTCCCAGAGCCCGCTCCAGGAGGGATCTGGGATCCTGCCTGCAGGACCAGCCTCTCCCAGCTCCCTTGTTTACTGGGGATGTTTAACATTCCCTCCGTCATGCTAAAGAGCTCTGTTGTCTGTTGCTGCCCTCTGTAGTGACAGAGCAGAGACCACAAGATTGCTCTTGTGCAGCAGCAATTCTGGTTATTAGCGACGGCAAATGCGACGTGGAATTAACTGCTGCCAGCCGGGGGGTTCCCCGGGTTTGCTTCTGTTGCTTTCTTCCCTTTAGAATTATCTGATCTTCACAAAATCACCAGACTGATGTCTTCGTGTTTTTTTTCGGGGTTTATTTCTTTTCACTTAATGTTTAGAATGTATCAGGGTAACGTTTTTAGGATGCTTTGAGTACAGCATCTTAAAAACCATAAAAACATCAAATCATTTTACACAGTCCATAGAAATGAGACAAACTCTTCCACATTTCACAACATAACAGTTTTTTCTAGAAGAAAAGGGGCAAAATCACAGCAAACCCCACGTGTGTCTCATTGCCTCATTTCTTTGAAACTTCACCTAGATAAAGCAACTTTTTTTGTACAGTCAGATGTAGAAGGCACACTACTTAGGGAATAAAAGGCAAATATTGACATATGTCTGTTGTCTGGCCTTTTCCATCGTTAAACAGACTCCTCCTCAGGACAGTGCTCACCCAGAGCCATCAGGGTTTGATGGGAGCAGTCAGTGCAATTAGAAACTGTGATTGCTGAGAAAATAACTGCTGCCAGGTAGTGTAATTACCCCACCGCCCCATATTGCTGGCTTTTATTTTAATTGTTGTATAAAAATTAAAACAATGGTGTCTTTGAATACAGAAGTTTATAAAACTTTGAGTAATGTTAGGCTGTGTGTGGTAAACAGCAGTCTTCACCTATTAGGTGATGGAAGTAGAAGTTATCACAGTTGTTTCAGAGAGGTTTTGAAAGGGTAGGAGCTGGGGACTCTGTTTTAATTTTTGTTTAATGGCAAATAACTTAATTTGCAGAAGGCAGCCTCTAAAGTTGGCCCTGGCCACCTTCCAGGTGACACAACATATATGACGTGGGGGAAAGGTTCATTTTTGAAGTGGGGTGTGATGTTTGGGACACTTTGTTTTGGGTTGAGTTCAGTGGAACATTTTTATCTGGAGAGCAGCACGAAAATTAACCTGAGAAGTCCAGAACAACTGTTTCTTTTTCTGTGTCCTCATTTCCACAGCCCCCAGTTTTCTGCAAGGTTAACTTTATGCCCAGATCTTTAACATTTCCTCTCCATTTCCATTCTCCTCCAGTTCCTTTTCTTTTCTCTGTTCTGCTCTCACTCCTTCCTTCTCCATCTTTTTTGTTCCCTCTTTGCTCACACAAATGCTTTTCCTTTCATCTTCCTAAATAAATTCTCAGCATCACTAGTGGTGGGTTTGTTGGGTTGTTGTATCCTCAGGTTTCAGCTCCTTGAGAAAAAGAATAACTTCTCCTGGTCCTAAGTGTTTCATCTAAGGTTTTTTTTTCTACTTCTAACACCCGCCACCCCCTCCAATTTTTCTAGAGACTTATAAAATATAGTAGGACTAGTACTGGTGATAGCAGTTAGAAAAGTTGTATCATTTATAGAGGCTCAACATATATTTAGATGCAGATGCTGTCCAACTGCTTTCTTGCCTCAAAGATAGAATGCCTAGAAGAAGGAAAGGGAGGAAAAAAAAAAAGAGAAAAAGGGAAAAAAGGGGGAGGCAAAGCTCATGTTCTTGTTCTTTTTCTTTCCATCCCTTTCAATCTCTCTGGAGGTACTAGCCAGGAGCCAGACAGAGTGAAGGTTTGTTATCATTTGCCCACTGCTTTTCCCTAACTCAGCTGCAGAATGAGAGGAGGTGGTGGAGCAGACTCCTTCACCTGGAGCTGGGCTTGTTTTCACAGCAGTGGCTGTAAACATCTGGAGGCTGTCACGATTTCAGCCCCAGGTAAACCTTGTGTGGGTCGTGTCAGTGCTTCAGGAGCTGCAGGATAGGAGCAGTTTCCAAACCCTTGGCCCACGTGCCTCTTGACATGCTTGTAGACCAACCCAAAGCCTCTCCAAGAGTGGGTACAGAAGAGGCACCTGGCTTTGCCCAGGCTCTCAGATGTTTGGCTTTGCATCCAACCCATCATGATCTGGAGTCAGTGCAGGAGCTCCTGGACAGTGGCTGGGCACCCAAAAGCAAAGCAAGCTAGCTTGGGTCTGACACTTCCACTTGTACTCTTAGAAGACTCATTAACTTAGGAGCTGTTGCCTTTGATTTAAAGCTATAAACATGTAATGATTACATAAAGAGTTCTTCTCAGCAGGGAATGAAGGACATTGAGCAATTGCTAGAACTTCTTCCCAATTCCCAGTTGAGCTGATTCTTATTTTTGTTTGTACTAACCCAGCAGCTACGATATCTAACCACGGCCAGGATGTCAGCAAGAAGAATTTGTGTCCCCAGAAGTTAACACTTGGGCAAGATACAAATTTTTTAATGAAAGAAATGTTCATGCTGGACTAAAATCCAGTTCTTCTCCCTCTGAGGCTGGTGCTCAGCCAGGAGAGGACTCAGTCTCCCACCAGACCACACCACATCCAACACTGCTCTGCCCTGGCAGTGGGGCAGGGTGGAGAAAGGGAATGTACCCCTAAATATTTAACAAAAAAATTTGATTGGGACAATTATCCTCAAGGTTATAATTTTAAAGACATCAAAAATAAAAATCTACAGGTATGTGAAAGGTAATGATATTTTGAGGAATAAATAACATTAGACAATAAAAAAATAATAAACCCCAGAAAACAACACTGGCAGACAAATAACCTTCCATATTAAGTAAGTAAAGGAAATAAAGAAAGGAATTGTTGTCATTATAGCCCAGCTAGGTGTTAAATTTATATGCTAATAATTACATATTTGTTAGAAAGAATAGCTCAGTCTGATCACGTAGAAGGAAAAGCAGTAAAATGCATTGTGGAGAGGATTTTCTTTAATCCTGCTTGCCTAGCCTATATGGATGTGTGTGTTTTTGCTCTCCTGGAAGGATCTCTAGGGA
>NW_008598034.1:18342-19388 GCF_000691845.1 Merops nubicus
TGATGCCCCCCACCACGTGAGGAGCTTCCTTTTCCTTTCAGGAGGCAGCTTTTGAAATATTTCCTGCGCTCAGAAGTTTAAAGGAGAGCCACCAGATCCTATTGAATTTGTTAATAAATAAATATGGAGAAGAGGGTGGATTTTTTTGGGTTGTTTTTGTTTTTTTTTTCTCTCTACCAAATGTTCTGCGATGGGAGGAGGAAAAAGCAAAACAAAATCCCCCCACAAAATGGAATTTTTGTAGCCGAGTTACAATGTCAAAACGTTTATTGATGACATATTGCAAAAACAACCCCCTGTGTTACTCTTTCATGTGCATATGGGAAAAAAAAAACCCAAAACACATATTCTTCTATCTAAAGTGAGGATATTTAGTTTGTAATCATTTCGGGGCGATGAAGTGGAACTCCATTAGGTCCAGGGTGCAGCCAGGCTGCTGCTCGGTGCAGACAGTGCCCAGCACAGGGCAGGTTAAATGGAAAAAGAAATGACTGCAACTAGCTCAGAAAAAAAAGTCTGGTTTGTGTCATTAAGCCAGCTCTGGCATCCATAATCACCACTGCACTGTCTGGAGGTAAAGCAACCTGCCTGCTTAAGTCTCTCTGTAAAATTTCCATCTCTTTATGTTGTTTTTTGTTGATATTGAAGAAGTACCAAACCTGGTGAAGCCCCGTGTTCCAGGTGGGAGGAAGGGAGATACCTCAGTTAGCTTGAATTTAACATTCAGGAAGCTGTTTCATTACTTTTCTGTGTGATCCTGGTGGAAACTGGGGATATAAAGACAGTAAGACCCACGTGATTCCTCTTAACTTAAGGAAAATCTTATATATGTGCAATTTTATGCATATAAATCACCCAAAACATTCGAGTCAATACATTAATTTCATAAATATTATGAATATCTCTCCTATTATAAATCCAGTCCTCAGCATGTACTGAAATGCATTTATATGACCTGGATGTCAGTTGTTTTCCTAGGAGAACTGCAATCCTGTTTTTCTTTATATATTTTTATATAAAATAAATGTATTTATTTTTATATATAT
>NW_008598035.1:0-1238 GCF_000691845.1 Merops nubicus
TTTTTTAACAGGGAAAGTGAAAGGATTTTTCCATCAATATGCTTTAAAATAAGGACTAGAGGGTTTGCCTGCCTGAGGTTTCTCGGTGCCTGGTGAGGTATTTTGACTAGAAGGTTTATTTCTAGTTAATCTTCCACTGTGTGTCTGAGATTTTACTGCAAGTTTCTCCAAGGACTAAACAAATACTTTCTTAGCCCTCGATTTCGAGGTAAAGGCTATGGAAAGAAACCCACCACCCCACTACATGTTAAAAAGCAGGACACTGCGAGTCAGCTAGCGCCGACTGACTGCCTGGGGCGAGGGCTTTTCGCCCGGGGAATGGAAGGGTGGTCTGAAACGCCCTGGTCCTCAGGTGGACCCAAACACACCGCAGGGGAAGGCGATGGGGCAGGCAGGAAGTTTGGGAGCCTCCTCTGTATCCTCGCTCTGTATCCTCGCTCTCCCACTCGGCACGAGGGACTCCAGCCCCGTGTTTTTGCCACCCCGTCCCCGGGTGCTTTATACCGCCAGCCCTTATTTCTGCAGGGCCCCGAATATCACTGAGCTCTCCCTCCTGTGTCTGTGACACCAGGATCCTCAAATACCTTTCCATCCTTCCTCCCCTCGCCTCCGAGGGATCTGCCCGGTTTTAGGTCAACGGGAGATATGCTCAAGTAATGACAGGCAGTGGTGGTTTTTTTTGGTTTCGCCTGAGTGGTCCACAATTGCACCGTGCAAAGGACAGAGCCATGTCCCTCAGTGGTAGCAGGATTCGGGTGCTTGGCAATGTTAAGATAGTCATCAAGGACACCCCAGCAAGAATGCCTCAAACTCAGCACAATAATAATTGCTAAAGACCTTCACTGAGTTTGAACATACTGGTGCGATTAAAGGGTATTTAAAGTTTATTTCCCCACTGAGATTCTGCCAGGTGTCTGCACTCCAGAGAGTTCAATTTCTGCCAGGTTTGGTCTGAGGCTTTTGCCACATTTTAGATGACGTTCGCACCTTCCCCCACTCATGCTTACCCTCATTGGTTTTAGTGAGCTTCCTAAAACAAGCAACAAGACAAACCCATGGTATTTAAAAACTAATAAATAAATTTTCCTGTATGTCTTTGACAAAGACAATGTTCTTACTGTATGGGTCACTCTAGCCAGCTACAGAAACTAGCGATATATGAATTTGGAAAACAAACAAAACCCCACCAAACCCAAACACCTTCATTCACACCCACTCCCCCCCCCCCCCATCCCCTT
>NW_008598035.1:1269-15187 GCF_000691845.1 Merops nubicus
CCCCCCCCATTTCCTTTCTCTGCTAGAGTAATTCCAGTGTAAGAAAAACAATATTCCAGTGACAGAAGGTCCGCTTTTCTTGATAACTTCAGAAGACACATACTATTTTATGTCTTAACACACCATCTTAAACCTGGAGTCCTCAGAGATCTGTGTGCAAGACCTGTTCTGCGTAGAGTACTGTTTCTTTATTCCTCCTGCAGAGTATTTTCTAGGTGGTGTTGGAACAGAAATGTCTCTCGGCTTCTCACCTAGAGTTCCACAGAGGTATCAAGGAAAGCGTAAAGACATCATTGCTGCTTGCTTCTGTCCCACCTTCCAAAAGAGAGTGAATCCCAAAAGAGATCCATCCGAACCAGCCTGCAGTCCCCTGCTGGTGTGGTACGTGGTGTCTGACACTGCCATCTTGTGTTCTGGAGTTTCAGCTATCAGTTACACAACCAGGGTCTCTTGTCATTAAGCTTCAATGAAAAGATGTAACCTGCAAGGAAAAAAGCAGAGCCTGCGGAGAGTTTAACACCTGCTCTCAAAGGGAGGTGCCAAATGCCCGTTTTATTTAAGACGCAAAATGTCGATGTTTTACCTTCTAACTAACGAGTAAAATTTAAGCATAATTGAGCTTATTGGATCTTCTCAAAGGATGAGCAGGTTTTTCTGTGTCCACCCTGGTACAATTCAGGCTTTGCTGATCTTTCAGGTCTCTCCAGTGGCACTTTTCTTATAATCACGTTTACCATGCTCTAGGAAGAAACTAGCAGAGTTTATCTTTTGTAGACACAAACATGGAGGTCAGGTCAAGAGTTTCCTGCAGGTTTTCTGCCTTCGCTGCCGCCACTGTAACCTCAGACAAGCCTCTGCAGACTCATAATGCAGTTTTGGTGAATGGCTTCAATAGGTAAAACTTAATGAAAGAGAAAAGGTAAGGAAAATAATTCAAATAAGGGAAGACAATGAAATTTTATGCCGGCTTAATTATTTGAACTGACTGGCACAGGCATCTGGATAGTGAGAACTGATGGAGGTGAATTTAGGGTGATATATCCGTCTTATGCCCATTAATAAACATAAAATAATTTAGGGTTGTCAAACCATGTCTTTGCTTTTAAATTATCATATTTTTTTCCTTACAGAGAAGGCCTAGTGGCATGTTAAAGATTAGAACCCAAAGTTTATTTAATGCTTCCTCTTTTTTTTTTTTTTTTTCTTAATCTGTGTTATAACATAGATTACTTAAACATGGTTTTCTTTTTTAATTAAACTAGGTATAGACTGCAAATCACCGTATCCTGTTAAAAGTAGTAAAGTCATATAAGAATGGTTTAATTAAAGTAAGTGATGAAAACTTACTAGTCAGGACTTCAAGACATGTCAAATTAATAATGAACAACTTGAGTAAGGTGTTGCAAATAGTGTTAATTAAAAAGGTCCATGTGCAGTCCCTTTGAGGGCATGTGAATAAATATCTAACAGTTTCTATTGGGGTCTCAGTTTATATTGAAAATGAGGAAGTCTTTATAATTCATAACTATTACAGAGTCTTTATGAATGGTCTTTCTCATATTTCCCACTGGAAACTATTAGATAATCTGTTTTTGTTATACAGAGCCAAACGTTTAGCTTAATATTTTTGTTTTAGAACAGACCACAGAATGGTGGGGATATTAACCATCTCATAATTTTTAGGGGTGCCTTAAAACCATGTAAATTTATTCCTGTCTTGAGAGTTTCTTAAAGTTGCAATCTTTGATCCTTGTTCTCCAAAAAATGTTACCCAAGACACATATAAAACAGGCATTAGAGGAGTTTCGTACTCTGTTTCTTCATCAGCCATTTACCTTACCACCCACCAATGCTGTGGATTTAAGAGTCTACATAACTGAGTCTGTAAATTAACAAGAAAATCCAGACAGCTGAAGCAACCAAGTAGTAGATGGTACATTGGTCTTAATGTTCTCATATTAACACATTAAGTAAGTATAAAGGGAGCTTTTAATTATGACTGTGGATTTTTTTGTTTTGCTTGTTTTTCTGGCAACAAAATGCATGTCTTTCCCCAACACTCCTGCAAAGCCAGTATAGTTTTGGGGCCAAAGATGAATTAAGAGAGATAACAAAAGTGCCTGCATTGAAGGATTATTCTAAGTATCTGCGGAAAATATAAGTAGGAATCAAGGAACTTTAAGTGCAATCCAAACTGGTGTTCAGTGTTCTAAACTATTGAGTTATTCAGCATTTCAAAATGACAGCTTGTAAATGTAAATTTTACTAAATGCCGAGCAATAAAATTTTGTAAGTTTCTGTCATTTTCAATTTTAGTGGCTCAGATTGAAGCCTCCAGCCTTTTAAATCGCAAGGTGTATGAGCACAGCCCTAAAGCATTCACCACTCTCAAACGTGAGCTTTTTAAAACCTCATTATTGCCTTTGCCCAGAAAACATCCTTGTCAGGATTCAGGTATTCACGCCTCATGTCAATGATAGGCTGACAGGCTCATGTCCTTTTTTGTGTTTACACAGTGTATTGTATAAAACTATCTTCTCTTCTTTCTCACTAGGCAGAAAATAAACCAGGGTTAGCAGTGATATCACCCTTCAGACCAGCCAGATTTTCTCCTTGAATCTCCCTAAAAATTCTTTGTCTGTGCATGGAAAGAGTCTGGCTCAAGGATCCCTGTTTTGCACTAGAGACAGTGATTCAAGACAAATGGAAACATGCTAACACCTACCAGTTAAGGCTGAAATCTAGCAGAGAATATTTTGGGAAAGTTCTTGCATCACAAAGTGAGATCAGTGGAGATCTCTGGTAACATTTTAATGGATAACAGAGCTGAGAGGCAGCAGTTCTGTGCAGGTAAAGGATCACGGGAACGTGGCCAAACAGCTCAGATGTTTATGAGACCATTTTTTTTTTTTTTCCAGAAGATTACAGCTGCCACTGAAGGACCAAAGTGAAGTGACAGAACTGCACATCATCCAACAGGTTTGTGTTTGCCAGCGAGGTTCTAAAATCCAGCCACTTCACTTGATGTGCTCCAGCAGTCACAGACGTATCAGTGTGTGTGGCTGTGGGCGTGAGCATACATTTCTCCATTTAAAAGGGACACTATCAACTCGGCTATCATATTTGCTTCTAAAAACATGTTCTCTAATTACAAGTAACCATAGAAAATCATTCCAAACATTTTAAATTGTTTTGTATGGTGAGAAGATAAAAGAGCCAGCACATCTCATTTTAAGTCTGAATCTTCATTCTCATAATATTCTAGATATGTATTTTTCATAGTATTTAATCAGATCCATAAAAAAAAAAACCTGTAAAAGCTCTTAATTAATTTATTTCCAGACTGAAAATTAATTTCAGTGTATTAATAAACAGCAAGAATTTTTCCTGAATAAAGTAAACTCAACAGGATCTGACCCACTATGCTAAAAGGGTAAGTGGTGGAATCCCCAAGATACTGAAAATAATACCTAATCTTTCATTAGTAATAGTTGCATATTCTCAAAACCTTAACTGAATGGCTTCATTTTTCTCTACTGAGTACAGAATTTGATATGCAAATTCTGTCATAGTTTTTTTTTTTTAATTTTTCTTGATGTGTTTCTCCTAACTATCTTTTTCCTATTTTTTTTTTTCAAAATTTACAGGGTTGCTAATACATCTCTATAGTTTGAATAAACATAGATCTGAGATGATCATACCATAAAGCCACTCCAGCTAAACCAAGAATGCTTACAGTTTTGGCAGCAGCAAATGAGCTGCTGTCAAAGATGTAAAATTTCCTATGAGGAAATTAGTTTGTGAGCATATAGGTTAACATTGAGTGAAAGCATTTTAGGTGAGTATTAACTTTTGATACGGCACCAGAAGAAAATCAATACAAAGTAGAGTTTTGAAAATCAGTTATTCCAGATATGTAATTCCGCTGGTCATACTCACTCAATGGGTTATAGGTAGTTGATTCTGATTTCAGTTTGTCATGTGCAATAAGAAAGATGGACAGGAAAAGTATCTGAAACTTTAGCCCTTTGTCATTTCAGCTTAGATATGTTACCACTGGGCTGTGAGCTTTACTGTGTTAAATAATATCAACAATGTCCAAGAGGGTGTGTTTAGGAGAGCTCTGACAGTCCAGCTGCTGAATGAGGCCGTTGATGCCCAGCTGCCCAGCCAGGACACCAGCTCTCCAGGTTGCTGCACGTCACAGTAGGTGAAGTGGCAACAGGGGTTTGTGCCCAGCCGCACGACTCCTGTCACAGCTTAAGGCACTGGTGAAGGCGAGCTCACGCAAAGGCTGTGGTGTGGGTGACGTGTGGGTGCACGCTCATCTCGGCCCAATCTCCTGCTGTGGTGGTAACCATGGCAGAGGTGTAGTGGCAAATACAGCGGGGGTGGGATGATGGCATTGTGAACTGCTGCAGCTGCTTGCTCTCTGAACGTGAGTCAGAGCCCTCTGCCATGCTGGGCAGTGACACAAATGCCTGTCAGGCACAGCAGACATTTCAAAGCTGATTAAGACGTGTTACATTTAGCTATTCAAACAGGGATCATTTTCTGGCAAAGTACACTGGCGTAGTTAATGTTTCAGTCATCTTTGCCTTCATTTGTTGACATGTTGCACTAAAATGGCACAGCCGATGAATGGTTGTGGATGATGGTTTGTGGAGATTGCATCAAGCTGCACCCTCTCTGACCCTACACAGTCTCTAACAGCAGTAGGCAGCTGAATAGAAGGCTACTAAATGACACTTGGCAGACATTTCAAATTAATTTTGGACTGGAATAGTTGCTTACCCAAGGAAATCAGGCTCAAGTGTCTGTAATCAGTGCAAACCTACTTTTCCCCTGAAAGTTCCCTGGGTAACTGTGCCTCCAGCTGAGTAATTCCAGGCTGAGGTGTACACCTGATGGAATGGTTTGTATGTTCACAGCAGCTAAAATCTGTAGTCAGGCATAAGGATCTCAGTTCAGTAGGTGATGTACACAGGCATAGCCAATAGATCATATTTATTCCTTAAAAATTGTAAATTGCAATCCAGCAATAAAGAAAAAAAAAAAAAACGAAACTTGCCACAGTCATGGGAGAGAACCAAGAAACAATGACACCGTTTTATTCAATGTGACAAACAACTGTACTGGAACATCATTACCTGCCAGCTGCCAAGATACTTACAGAGAAGGAGGTTGAGCAGTGAGGAATGGAGGAGTAGGCTCGTGTCTCTTCACATCTCAGTCCTTGTGTAATCGGACTGGTAATGACTTTTTCCCTATACGGTATGGGAGTTTTTTGAAGAGCTATGCAGATGCATAACCAAAATAGTTCTAGAGAGATGTCTTTCTGGAAAAAAGCTTAGGGGACAGGGATTCAGGTTTTGCCAAGTGGATCACAACCCAAAATATTTTTCTATGCTATACAGAGACTAGTAAAATAAAGCCTAGGAGTCTGGGGAACTAATTAGGTTTGAGCACACTGAAAGCATGGTTGGTATGCGCTGCAGTGAACACAGAACTGCATGTTTAGGGAAAACAGGCATGACTGTAAGATCTGCAGTTTAGTGTTGGAGATAAAGGTATTTTTGGAGAGATCAAGGTATGAAGCTCTGACCTCTAATCTTCCCTTTGTGTCTGATATCATATATGACTTTGAGCAGGTCAGTTAGACTTGGCAGAAAAGGGCTTGCAGTGGGTTTCCCACATCAAGATTAATTCAGCTCATGTATGTGCAGTTCCTTGATGGAAATCAACAGCAAATGATTATTGTTAGAGAGGCTGATCAAGAAAACGCTAAAAGGGATATATTCGCTATCATGAGAGTCTTAAAAATCACTTGCAGTTAGTAATTTACTCAGAAAATTGAGTTTGTCTTCTTGTGAATTGTTCACAAGTAGATCATATCTTCACAGATTGCTAGATCACACAAAGGCATTTACTGATGTACTTTCAAGGGACTTCTCTTGGCATAGATCAGTGTGAAAAGAGTAATAAGGACCTCTAGGCAAGCAGAAAATAGGATACACTGCAGCACAGGTTTACTTCATGTGTCAGATTAACGTGACAGTTTTCTTTGCTGAAATATTTTTTAGACAAGTGTAACATGGGTTTGAATGGCAACGTTTTGGTAGTGGGGGGCTATAAGGGTGGCTTCTGTGAGAAGCTGCTAGAAGCTTCCCCTGTGTCTGATAAAGCCAGTGCCACCTGGCTCCAAGAGGGACCCATTGCTGGCCAAGGCTGAGCCCATCAGTGATGGTGGTAGCACCTTTGTGATAACATATTTAAAAAGTGTGGAAAAACACCAACTATGCAACAGTATCTGGATGAGAGGAATGAGAATATGTGAGAGAAGCAACTCCGCAGACACCAAGGTCAGTGAAAAGAGAGGGGGAGCAGGTGCTCCAGGTGCTTGGAGCAGAGATTCCCCTGTAGCCCATGGTGAAGACCATGGTGAGGCAGGCTGTCCCTCTGCAGCCCTTGGAGATCCGTGCTGGAGCAGATATCCACCTGTAGCCTGTGGAGGACCCCATATTGGACCAGGTGGATGCCCAAAGGAGGCTGTGACACTGTGGAGAATCTGCACTGGAGCAGGCTCCTGACAGCACCTGTGGATCCATAGAGACAGGAGCCCACAGGTTTGCTGGCAGGGCTTGTGACCCTGTGGGGAACCCAGACTAGAGCAGCTTGTTTCTGAAGGGCTACACCAAACAGAAGGGACTCATGCTGGAGCAGTTTGTGAAGAACTGTAGCCCATGGGAAGGAGTCACATTGGAGAAGTTTGTGGAGGACTGTCTCACATGGGAGGGAACCCTACGCTGGAGCAGGGGAAGAGTGTGAGCAGTCCTCCTGCTGAGGAGAAAGGAGTGGGAGAGATGTGTGATGAACTGACAGCAACTCCCATTCCCTGCCCCACTGTACTCCGGGGGTTAAGTTATGCCTGGGAAGGAGGGAGAGGTTGTGGGAAGATGTTTGTAGGATTTGGGTTTATTTCTCTTTATACTACTCTGATTTTATTGGTAATAAATTAAACTAATTTCCCCAAGTCAAGTCTGTTTTGCCCCTGATGGTAATTGGTAAGTGATTTCCCTATCCTTATCTTGGCCCATAAACCTTTTATCACATTTTCCCCCTCCTGTCCAGCTGACAAGAGGATAAGAGAGCAGCTTTGGTGGGTGTCTGGCATCCAGCATGTGCAATGCATTAATGAGCAGGACCATGCTGATTATCCAGTAAGAGCGTGTTGGAAATCTATAGAGGAGGCTCCAGATAATAGCCCAAAAAAGCTGGATACCTCCGCAGTCTGAAACAGTTGATGTGGGATAACATACAGCCATACAGAGTTCAATGTCATACACTTGAAATCTAGTAACTAAATTTTCAGGAGAAGATAAGATATTATAGAGATGACTTCTAGATTGATTTGAAACGTGATTTATATGTGAAAAAAGCAAATGCAATTGTAGTGCTTGGTAACAAAATCTGGCAGAAAGGAGGAGGAAAGGGGACATTTGAGGTTATGGCATTTGTCTTTCCAAGTAACTTTTATGCATGCTGAGGGTCTGCCTTCCAGGAAGTGTCTAAACACATACCTTCTGATGGAAGCTAGTGAATCAATGCCCTTCTTTGCTTTGCCTGTGTCCAAAGTTTTGTTTCACTTATTAAACTGTCATTAGCTCAACTTACATTTCTCATTTTTGCTTTTCTGATTATCTCCCGCATCCTGCTGAGGACTGAGCAAGTGACTGGGTGGGACCTTACCTGCCATGTGGGGTCAACCCACCTCATGGCATCTAGAACATTAGGTCCTAGGACAAGCTTCCAGCAACAGCAGTGAGGGCAAATTACTTTCCTGCTTTTGTGATGGAATTTAATGTTTTCCTTCAAGAATTCAAAACAGGACAACAATAGATAGATGCTAGAAAACAATCCTAGAATTATTCTCCATGTTGTTGCAAAAGGAAGAAAAAAATAATAGCTTTTTATTGAACTGGCAACAGGTCAACATAGTGAAAAAGACAGCTTTCTCCATTATTCTGACAAGCACTGTGGTTTGGAGACAAGGAACAGGAGGTCCCAGTGATCCTCTGTGTTCAGGTGGGAGACTTCAAATTTGCACGACTCTGTCAGTAGAAGTTAGATGCACCTTGTGTGAATTCTAGTTGCCTCTTCTATAAATTAGTTCTTGAAGATCTTTTTGACCCTTTCTGTAACTGTTGTTGCTGCTATTTAGGCTGGCTGTTGCTGGATTTTCTACTTTGAGCTGGCTAGTGTGCTTTCCTTCAACAGTGCGGAAAAGCGTTTACCACACTGAAAATGTGGTGTGGCTTTACTCGTAAACTTGGCTAGTAGAAAGATCAGAGAACTTGTTTGTGCATTCACACAACTGGAGAGCAAATGTCCGTTGTGGGTTTTTCATGTTAGCTGTGGCCAGAATTACTGTTCATGTCTGAGACACTAGCCAGGTGTCAGTTAGCGATTTCCCTTTCCACACATGCAGGGAAATATTTAGCCTCTTACACAAAGAGAAAAGCTACTACGTCCTTTACTCCTCCCTCCCCAGTGCAGTCAGTACAGAAGGAGATATTTTGTTTGGTCACTTTTGTGGGAGGGAGGATGCGGTTGGCCGTCTCTTAAACATTTAACTTGGCCTCCACAGTCTTGTGCTTGGTGAACCTCACTGGTCCTGTTTTACTGGGTAGATTGTGGGGAACAGATGGGTAGCGGTTCTTCCCTGTTTTATTAGGCCATGTACCTCATAACAGTTGTGGCCTTCAGCTTAACCATAATCCTGTGTGGAAAGTCTTGTTCACTGCAGCGGCTGGGCCAGAGACATTTACATCACTGTAATCAACAGGCCCTTAAAGCAGTTATTCCTTAAATGACCTTAGGTTAGCAGGAAGCAAGACAGAAGAATGCCCTTCCAAAAGCAAGGATTTCCAACTTGACTAGGAACTGTTTCTTACTTGTATAAAAACAAGTGATTATTTACCATTTCCACTCAGTTGTCAGCCTAGTCAGCCACATTAATCACCGAGTCTGACTCAAGGCACAGTAATCAAGCAGTGCAGAAGAAAAGACTGTCTGGTAAAGACATTAGAGACGATACTGATGAAGAAGAAACAGTTCATTTTTTATTTGCAAACCTCCAGTGCAGTTAAAACTAACAGCTGCTTTCTACTCTGCTCCAGAGCTGGGTGGCAAAGTTGACACAATAATGCAAGTAAATACCTTCATTTTTTTAAAATGCACATTCTGCCTTTTTTTCTTTTCAACAATTTTGCTTTTCAAGAAGGACACTTTCCTCATTCAAAGAGATGTAATTGCAATTTCCACCTTGAACTAGAGAAGAGCCTATAGATCCCAGCTAGAGACTTGAAATAGAAAAATTGATATGGATGAGACACAAAGGGAAAGGCGTGTGTTTCTATCAGCACAGGGTGAAACAGAAGAACAGAAGTTGAAAGAATGGCTTGTATTGGTACCAGAGGACACAGTTCCTGCCAATCACTCTGAGAAATGTGTTGTTTCCATTAGGCACTGAAGAGGACAGCACAGATAACTTGCTACTAATGACCCTGCATTCCTGACGAGGATGGCAAAAAGGTTGCAGGCTCTCACACATGCTGTTCCTTTTTCTTGTCAGCCCAGAATTCCATCTCATTCAGCTCGAGTAGCATCTTCTCTCAGAGCCTGGGAGAAGCCCACAGCTACTTCCTATGTAGACAGGGATTTTTGGCTCTTTTGTAGATACTTGCATGTAGGAAGTGGAATTTCATACAGCATTCTAAAAATATCATACATTCACAAAGGTCTAGTTTGTATTTGTACAACTTCCATTTGCAAACATAATAGACCCTGTATGACACAATTATTTAGTCAGGGCAACTTAAGAACAAGGGAGCAAAGGAACCAAAACTGTAACTGTGCTATTTCTTCTTCAAACTGAAACTAATTACCAAAAACTGTCTAATTACACCAGAATAAAATAGTGGGAAAAAAAAAAAAAATTCTGATTGCCAGCTCCAAAAGGAGCAGAAAATAAAAGCATTGAAGAATGTGATCAGGAGAGTTTAGGGGAAGATATGAGGGAGGGAACTGGTGGTGTCCAAAAGAGGCACATAAATAAGCAGGTGCCAGGAAATAAAGTTCCTTTTGACTCTGATGAAGAGTGAGCTGGGCATGTGGCTCTGTCTCCCACAAGGGAGGAAGAGGTTGTTCAGGATGGGTGGACTGTGGAGAGTGAATGATAAGAGACTCTCAGATATTCGCATAGACCTTTCCCAGCACTAGGTTCCTAAAACAGGTACTTAACCCTTCCAGCTCCACTGCCCTACCTACATAAAAACTGTGACTCCTCCACCACCGCCTGTCCCCTCTCCTAAGCATATTTGGCCCCTCCTGCCACACTCCACATTACCTCTGTCCCCCCAAAACTCGTTCAGCAGCTGTAGTGATCCCACTTAGGGAGAGCTGCCAAGCATTCAAATGCTCAAGCCTTTTCAGCTAAAACTGAACTGGAACAACTTCAGTGATAATATGAAGAACCAAACCAAACAAAAACATTTATTAAACTCACTGCCCAGCTGATAAAGATGGAAGGCTTTGTAGTGGCATGGAGCAGCAGCAACAGTCCCACAGACTCTTAAACGTCCTCAAATTAAAGTTAAAATCTGTGTAGGCTAAATCTAAGCCTTCTGGGTTTGCTTTTCACAGCAGATTTCCATGGACTCCTGTGAACAAGAACTATCGGTTTAGGGAATTGAAATGAAATCATATAGGTGCACCTTCCCTTTTTCTGATGTTTAGAGATATGACACTGTCTATAGCATTTGGTTTCACATGTTAAAAAGCCATTTAATTCAGCAGCAAATTCTCAAGCCAAACAACAGGCCAAAACTTGTCAAAGAATGGGGCTATAATTCCTCTTCTATTTGGACCTTAAATTAAATATGGGAATTTTAAAATCGTTGCCACCTCACTTATCATTGACAAAATTCTTGATTACCTGTGGATTACAAGTGACATATTCTCATAAAGAAATAACCTAAGGTATATAGAAAGTACAATGAAAAATGAAAAAGCAAATCTCAAAATACTGACTCAATGTCCGCTAAACAATATATATTTATTTGCTGCATCACTGCACTGAGTGATCCAGACATTTTTTCAGTGAAATCTCTATTCAAAGACACTGCTCATGGATTTTTTTCTTAGTATTCAAAAAATGCAGAAGTTTCAAATTATTTGCATAATGCCATCAATGAAAAAAAAAAAAACAACAACAAAAAACCAGACTGGAGCATGTTCTGTTTGTTAATTTTAGTGCTTTTCAACATGCTTCATGTACTCCTTTACCACTAAAGTGTCAAGCAGTCCAAAACTAGCTTCCTTTCACCTAAAAAACCCATTGTTTCCATCTTGCAAATAACAAACTAGTTAGGATTGCAATGACAAAACAATTCTGTTTAAAAGCCTCACTAGAGGGTATGTGCTGGTACCAGCCATCCATTCTGCTCCACATACAATAACCACACTACACTGTTGATGTTTTTGCTGAGCATCAACAAGTAAGATGTCTAAAGATTTGTAGTCTGGTTGTTTGCTCTGTTATGCTGGTATAAAGTGAAATAACGGTAAACAACATTTCTTTATAGTTTTATTGTTAATTAAAGCATTAACTCCACTGGGCAGCTTGTAAACTGATATTTAGAATATATAATTAAAAAGGATTTTAGTACATCCCTGTCATCCATACACTTAACAACTGCAAGGAGGCTCTTGGGGGCTGAGTTGTCTGATCAAGTTATTGTGCTGTCTCCTGGGATAGTTTCTGTTCATCCTTGATAGTCAACAGCAAAGCAACATGTTTATCTATACAAAGTATTCTTTGTATTTCCAAAATTATGCCTTAATATATAAATGCTTATTTAAATAGATCAGACAACACAGTGTCAAGACAACTTTAAGGCCATGAATGTCAGATTCAAGATGGAACGGTTCTTTTTATATGGTTCACTCATTTAAATGATGATGCTAACTTTTAACAAGTTTCAATGATTTCTGTTGGAAAAAAATGAATATAAACTAGGAAGAAATTTAAGTTTTGGCATGTGTATTACAACACACATTTCTTTGTCATTTTTCAAATGATAACACATGTAGCCTGGAGACATGGAACACCCCCCTCGCTGATCATCCTGCTTTTGGAGGTTGAATGGAACCCTGTTTCTCCCCAAAAGCACTGGGAAGCTCAGAATCAATCTATTTTTGTTCTTTCTTAATGTGACTGAGTGAAAATTGGCAGGAATATGAACAGTTCCATCAAGAGTGGTTTATCAGTCACGTCTGCCCTGGTGTGAGCTGTTGAGCTTTCAAATGTCTGCTAACCGTACAGCCGCTCTGCATGTCAGAAATCATCAAGGAAAATTCCATGTTTGTTCCTGTTGCTCTTCCTTCCAAGAAATGCTGTTCAGCTGAGCCCTGATGTTGATCTTGCTGAAGTTCCTAGTTAAGAGAACTTGCAGTATAATTAGGCTACAAGATGATTCGAAGTGGAAAATAGTTGATGAGTAATATGTTTAATTTGTTTTGAAGCATGAAGAAAGCGAGAAAGATGCGTGTCTCGTTTGCCATTCAAAATAAGGACCTTTGCTGCTTTTTCCCCCCCGTTTTTTTCAAAATGTCATTGGGAAAACATTTGGCCTCAATCCTGCAAACACTTGAATATATGAGTAATAAGGAATCTTCTTGATCCTGATGAGGACTGAGTAAAACAGTGCACTTGTAATATTGGAAATTTCTGATATACATTTCAAAAAGAATCACTGAAAGAGATGGACAGGAATGACTCTTATTCAGGCATTACACAAAGTTGTTCTAAAAATTCTTAGACTGATATGGAATCCACTGATGTATACCTGTATTTTAAACTGTCTCTTTTGTTCAAATTGTTGTGTAAAATATGCCCAAAGAATTCTTACCACTTGTTGTATTGAAAGGATATGTCAAATAGGGTCTTGCAGAGATTTGGTACTATTTGATATCTGTATTAATGACTTTGGGATAGGAAACATGGGTCTTAAAGTTGCAGATATAATCAGATTGGAAGAGATAGGATTAATTCTGGAGGACAAGATTCTAAATAAAATTATAAATAAAATTATATTGACAATATGTGCAAGTGGCCTGAAATACAAGATGAAATTCAATAGGGACAAGCAGAAAGTACTACAGTTAAACAGGACTAAAACCTCAAAATGGATGAAATACTGATAACGGGAGTGGAATCAGAGGGTTTTTAGTAAATCAGAAACCATACGAGTCAGCAAAGTCATACCGTGAAGAAAGCAAACATCATACTGGGATATATAAACAGGAGTCTCGTATGTAAGACACACGAAGTAATACTTCCACTCTACTCAGTACTCTTAAGGCCTCAACCACAGTACTGTATCCAGCGTTTGGCACATTATTTTAAGAAAGTGGAGGGAGGCCAAAGGAAAGCAACAAGAATAATCAGAAGTCTAGAAAAGACAACCCAGGGAAAGACTGAACGAAGAGTTGTTTAGTCTACAGAAGACAGGCTGAAGACATGCTAACAGTTTGCAAGTATGTGAAAGACCGCTGCAAAAGAGGAGGCTATAAACTGTTGTCCATGATTATTGCACATAATAAAATAACTGCTTAAAGTTCAGTTAGGGCTACCTTGACGAGTGTTCCTACTAACAGCCTATATGGGTAGAAAACTTCAGAGCAGATCACGTAGGAAAGGGCGGCAGCCCTCTCTGGAGGGTTCAGGAGAGAGGCAACGCGCTGCCGAAAACGGCTGAGCTGCGACGCGGGGGAACGCGGCGGGACTCGCTGCAGCGCTTGCGATCGCGTTGGCTTTGCACGCTCGCACACGTCTTTAACAACACCGGTAAATCCA